>NW_027320827.1:0-2654 GCF_032062135.1 Pyxicephalus adspersus | reverse complement strand
TTGGGCTGAACACAACTTAAACAAGACCAATGTTCTCAGACAAAAGATAATCATCTGTTCAAGGTAATGATTATCAAGTTTATGGTCACCAACAGCCCCCAAAAGTCATCACTGAAATAAGCAATCAGTCACCTTTGATGTTTTTGGTATTGTTTTCCTGGAGATAAATTGGCACCAAGGACATCTTCATCTTCATTTTGCCATACATAAAGGTATACAAATATCACACAATGGCACTCTAAGCATACTTGTTTATGAAAAGGTCTTAACAATAAACAAGAAAGATGTCTTTGTAAAAGGTTGTTTTGGTAATCCTGATAATCTAATATCCCTACATTTTGTCATTAACAGAGTCTAAGGCCGAGTGAAAGCCAAATAACCTAATTGCATGTTTTTGGGATTTGGGAGGAAACCAGATTACCCAGAAGGCTAACACATTACTTGCTGCCTTAGATTTTATTTCTTTATGTTTGTGTTTGTCTGTGTTTTTAGAGTCTTTTTGTAGACTTGAAAATGAAAGACATGACCATTGTGTGCCATTATTCCATTGCAGGTAATCTGCTTTACTGCAAGAACTGTGAAGTGGCTCCTATGCTTGGCAAAGTGTCCTCAACTCCAGTTCTTAACATACAGTACAGGCCTGAGATTGGCATAAACAGACTCATTTCTTAAAATCTTTATAAGCCATTGCTTACTTCATTTTCCATTTTTTTAATTAAAGAAATACTAAAATGTGTAGATCCAGGCCCTTAGGCACTAAAGTTAAGGACCTCTGTGTTGGGCATACAATATGCAATTTTTTCTGTATGGTGTTTTCATTACTAGCATTACTAGCATTTAACTGCAAGAACTCCACGTATTCAATTTTTGGTTGATATTATGATTGTTTTTACCAAATATATCAGATTTTTACATAAAAAGTGCTTTTGATTTCCAATGGTTGACCAATTGTCTTACAATGCCTTGCCAATCAATTCACAATCAATATTCTTGTACAAATGTCAAAACAAAAAATACAATCTATTTAATTGATTCAATATTTTTATCAAATAGATTCATGGATCACAAATATTGCATATTGCGAGAAAGCTTTAGGTTTAGCTTGGACATTCGTTTGACAATGGGAGAACTTCAGACGTATCCACAGCTCCAGCTAATCATCTGTGAACCTCACAAATTGTTGGCATTCATGTGGTCTAAAAGCAAACCACAGAAAATTCTTGTTCTCATCTGTTTTTGTTATGTCTGCTTCCATAATCCCATGCATGGGGACAAAACAAATGGGTCAGGTAACACCCAATTCAATCCAAAATGTTTTTTAACAGAGTCAGAAAGGGTTAGTCTTCCTTTCAAGATTTTATTTCTGTCTGTGACCCTATTTAAGAGATTGGGCCTGAAAGAATACACATTCATCAGTGAAGCTGAGCAATCCAGCAAACCTGGAATGGATCTAGTCCAGGATTCAAAACAATTAGCAAATGACTTTGAAGAAATCCATACAAGGTTTGCTGTATCACCCAGGTTCACTGATGAAAGTGTATTCTCCCCAGCCTTGGAGAGCTTTAATAAATCAGGGCTATTATACTCTTCCCCTTAGGAGGCTTCTAACCCTGTCCCAAAATAAAGTGTTTTTGTTGCTGTCTTTGTCCCAATTGGAGAAATTGCCCATCATTTCCTGTCTTTAAGATAGCCTTACCTCTGTGTAAGGAAATCTCCCAGTGTGATACAGAAATGCAATCATCACATTTTAGGACAAGTAAGTTGCATTTTATTAGATTTGTGTTCAGAAACACTTAGTTTATTATAAATTACTTTACTCCAAAAAAGTAAACATTTTGTATGATGGCACAGTAATAGAGAGTCACAACTACTTTTGATTTGGCTGTATGTTATGACCTATTCACTTTCCCCATTCAAACTCTTACACACTCTAGATAACTTTTTTAACACAACACTTTAAGCAGTTGGCACAAAAATAAATAAAGCACAAATAGAAATAATAAATATACATTTCCATGTTGAGCCGCTTACTTGTTTCCTGTGGTTGAGGGTGGTGGTGATGGCTTGGATGTTGTGGATGTATTGGTTTCAGTGGAGCTGTATGAATACTGCCTGTAAAATAACAGAAATATCCTCAATAAATAATACAATGATCTTTAAGATAGGCTTATCAACGCAAAAAAAGCAGCTTAGGAGGCTCTTTGCAAAAACCTCACTGGTTGTGAGTGTTCAATTCAGCAGCTATTCGACAGCTATTTTTTCAGGACTGTGTAGAACTGCAAAAGCAATCAGGGGAGCAGAGATGAAAGCTCCGCTCCCCTGGCTGCTCTTGCAGTCCTAGCGTAACTGTACGAGATAGGTACTGTAGGTTTGTTATTAAGTTGAATTTGTATGTAAGTCAGAACACATACATTATTTTATTAAATGCAATTAGGACGGATGTAAGTTAATCACAAAAATAAATCTTTATTGAGCCTAGACATTCATAAACTTCTGGAGCAAGCTGTGCTTTGATATGCAAAAAGAAACAGCTGCAGAGTTTGTCTTGGTCATTAAAGAGTTAAAGAGGCTGCAGAAAGAGCTCACCCTCTAAGATCACCCACAAATCAGCTATGTTTAACAAAGATTTCTTCTGCAAGTCATGCAAACCGCCC
>NW_027320826.1:0-2655 GCF_032062135.1 Pyxicephalus adspersus | reverse complement strand
AACTGAATATCATTTACAAAGATGTTAAACAGTAAAGGTCCCAACACTGAACCCTGGGGTACACCATTAATAACCTTAGACCATTCAGAGTATGAATCATTAATTACAACTCTCTGGATGCGATCTTTAAGCCAGTTCTCTATACATTTACAGATTGATTTTTCTAAACCTATCAACCCTAACTTGCATAATACCTGTCTGTGGGGTACAGTGTAAAATGCTTTAGCAAAGTCCAAGTACACTATATCAACTGCTACTCCACTACCTGCTTACTTACTTCCTCACAAAAAGAGAGTAAATTTGTTTGACAACTTCTGTCTTTCTTGAAGCCATGCTATCACTTATATTTGTATTTTCCAGCAGAAACTCCTCTATGTGGTTCTTTATCAAACTCTCTAGGACCTTTCCAACTACGGACGTTACCTGGTAATGACTTTGCTCCCTTTTTGAAGATAGGAACCTTACGACCTTACGCCCATCCATCGGTACCTTGCCAGTGCCTAAAAAGTCTAAAAATTAGAAATAGTAGCTTTGAAATAACCAAGCACAGCTCTTTGAGGACACGTGGATGTAATCCTTCAGATCTTTGTGCTTTGTCAACCCTAATTTTTCCCAGCTGTTTCTCAATCATATCAATTCTGAGCCATTGTGACTTATTTAAGGCAGTGACATTGATAATATGAATTTGGACTTGAGCTCTGCAATTTTCCTTTGTGTACACAGAGCTAAAAAAAGTGTTTACTAAATCTGCCTTGTCTTTATCCCCAGTTATCAACCCAGTGACATCCTTTAATGGGCCTACATGCTCTGATCTGCTCTTTTTGCTATTAATATATTTGAAACATTTTTTGAGGTTTGCCTTACTTTCCTTTGCAATCTGTCTTTCATTTTGAAATTTTGCTCATTTTATCTCATTTTTACATCTTTGTTATATTCTTTATGGGTTTCAAATGATGAAGGTGATCCTTAATTTTATATTTTTGGAATGCCCTTTTCTTGTTACTTATGGCTTTTTTAACATCAGCTGTAAGCCACATGGGTTTTAATTTTAGCCTCTTAAACTTATTACCCATTGGAATATTTTTTTCAGTTTGCTTTTGTAGAACAGACTTGAAACACTCATATTTCTGTTCTGTGTTCTTTGAGGACAATATTGTCTCTCAGTCCAAGTCACAGAGCCACCCTTAATAATGGAAAAGTTGCTCTCCTAAAATTAAATGTTTTTATCTTTCCTGTTTTTGCTTCCTGTTTACAGCTTATGTTAAATGAAATCATAATATGGTCACTGCTACCCAGATTCTCTTTTATTTGCACATTTGTTATAAGCTCTGCATTGTTAGAGAGAACTAGGTCCAGCAGAGTATCATTTCTAGTTGGGGCTTCTAAAAAACTGTACTATAAAATTATCTTGTATTAAATTCACAAATTTCCTCCCTTTGCTGTTCCTGTAGTGCCATTACTCCAGGCAATGTCAGGGTAGTTGAAATCTCCCATGATTAAAACACTTCCACTTTTTGCTAGTTTTTTCTATCTGTGCTAGTAGTTGATTTTCTATTTCTTCCTTAGCACTGGGGGGCCTATAGCAGGCTCAATATTTAATTGTGTATTATTCAACTCCACAATCAACTCCACCCATAATGCCTCAACTTCATCGCTTGTTCCATCCCCAATTTCTTCTTTCACATTCACTTTTAGATCGCTTCTCACATACAGACATACACCATCACCCTTTTGTTTTACTCTGTCTATACTAAAGAGAGTATACCCAGGAATATTGATAGCTCAGTCATGCCAAGAACAAAGCCGGGATTCAGCAATGCCAACTAAGTCATAATCCTCCTTACTCATTAAGGCTTCTAACTCCTCTTATTTGTTTGCTAGACTTCTGTTCTGGTGAACAGGCTCTTTAAACCATTGCTGCTTTTACCATCATTTTTTGCAAAATCCTTTTGTTTTTCAGTACAACTAGTACTGCACAATCATGTTTGTTTGTAACATGGGAAGCTCCTCTCCCCCCAACTATCCCTAATCCACCCTCCACTAATGTCTGACCCCTAACTAACCTTTCTGACACCTTATTTAACTGTCCCATCCCCCTCTGTCCTAGTTTAAATATCCCTCCACTATTCCCCTAATTTTTTTCCCTAGCACAGCAGACCCCCTTTCATTTAGGTGCAAACCATTTCTAGCATACAGGTTGTACCCCAATGAAAAGTCAGCCCAGTGCTCTTATGAACCCAAACCCTTCCCTTTTGCACCAGGACTTGAGCCATGCATTTAGCTGTCTAAGCTTACCGTGCCATTCCTGTGTTGCACATGGCACAGGCAATATTCCAGAAAATATAGCCTTGGAGGTCCTTTTCTTCATTTTGAAACCTAGTTCCCTAAACTGATTTTTAAGGTTCCTCCATCTTCCATCTATATTGTCATTGGTTCCAACATGGACAAAGACAGATGGGTCCTGTCCAGCCCCTCACAGTAGTTTGTCCACTCGGTCCACCACATGTCGAACCTTGGCACCGGGGAGACCCCAAACCATTCGGTTGAAGGGATGCAGGCGACAAACTATTCTATCCATAGAATTCACTATGACTACCAATTGACTTTTCCTTCCTGCATTTCCCTCCCCACCACTACTAGATGTGCTGCTCTCCC
>NW_027320825.1:0-2655 GCF_032062135.1 Pyxicephalus adspersus | reverse complement strand
TTTGCCTTGGTCAAAAGCATCAGCCATCCCCATGTCACTAAGTACAGATTTCAGGTCAAAACTGTCTTCTAGCTTAAACTTTGGTACAAACAACTCCATTTCTGGTACGCCCATCTTTTCTGGATTTGTCCACTCCAGAAATTTACTATATGTTAACTCTTTTTCAAGCTAAAAAAAATTAAAAAAAATTACCATTAAACATGATTTAAAAATAATTCAGAACAATATTAAATATCCTGAAAGCCGTTGAGCACTAATTTAATAAGTATCCTTTAGGCTAAAAGTTTAATTACCATAACCTGCACAATATCAATGTTATAAGAATGTCCAATGAAAACCTTAAAAGAAACACCTTCTACCTTCAAGATAAATCCAAAATTCAACCAGGGGTTATAACATAAAGGATTCTTACCTTTTCCAAGCCAGTGGTTTCATCTTGAATGTCATCAGGGAGCAGTATAAACATACTTAGCTCATTATTAACATAAGGCAGTTCAATCACTTTTGTGAATAAATCTCCCACATAAGTCATTGGAAATTTGGCTTTTATGTACATCATCTGAACAGGCTTGGTTTCATTCTAGGAATGAAAAGCATACATTAACACTCATGTCAGACAAAAATTTTTTTCGCAAAACTGCATTTGGAGCGATACTGTTTACATGGCCTAATGACTGGGGCAATTCAAGTACAACTTGAATACAGTGTACAGATTCACCTACTTTTAAACTGCTAAACCTTATTTAACTTCTTCTGAAACTTCTGCATTTATTTACAATTACCCCAATTACTGCCAAATTACAGCTCAGTACATGGCTGTCTGCAAAGGTGGTATATTCTATAATTCTTTCTATTGCCCACTAATGTCAGGGGGGATTTTTCCCTTGCACTCTAATTTATGTTTAAACGTTAAGGATAGTGCTCTGAAGATTGGGCCAAAAACCTACGGCTTGATTATTTGGGGATAAATAAGTATACTGGGAGTGTGGAACTTTCTACACTAATTTCTTTTATTTATGCTGTATACCTAAAATACATACCTTATTCAATCTGAAGGGCATTTCTGAGGTGGCAACTTTAATAAACTGTTTTGCCCAATTTCCTTTGAAGTAAATAGCATTCACTAGTACAAGTCTAGTAGATGATTCCACACTTTTACTTGGTAACAGGTCCTTGATTTTACCTAAAGAAGATTTGAAAATTGGGGAACAATACTGTACCATTAGAGGAGGTGTACAAGATTTCTTCGTACATTTTTAATAAAATAGCTGTAAGGCCCTGGTCCCGCAACAGTACTCATCAGACACCAGTCCCCTAATCTAATGCCACAGTCTTCACCTATAGCAAGCCCCCCCCCTCTGCCTTGGGAGACTGGTTGCGTTTCCCAGCACATGGTTGCCCCAAGGTGGTGTCTGAGAAAGGGCTGGCAGAGGACCAGGAATCCACAGATAATGAAGTACCAAGATTCCAGCAGAGACAAGTCCAGTCTTTGCTGCTGCAAATGACAGAATAAACTGTGTTTGACATTGCGATGGCACACAGCACGGGATCGGCAGACAGAAAAGCATCTCCTAACAATAGTGAAGAGTGTTTAAAGATCCAAGAAGAAAGTGATATAATGTAAACCAATTTAGATTTTGGAAAGTATTAGGAAGTAATAAGCTGTATTAAAATATAGGCTGTAAAAAATACATATATTATGCAACATTGCATACATCTGGGAAATAAGTATTGAACATGTCAATTTTTTTCTTCTTTTTTTCATTCTAATGGGGCTATAAAAACATTTACACCAGATGTTGGTAACAACCCAGGTAATTCACACATACAAAGAAATAAAAACAAATTTGTCCATAGGTTTAGTAATGTGTAATAAAGTAGAATGGCACAGGGAAGTATTGAAGACATGAAGAAAAGAAGGTACAAAAAAGTATGGAAATCCAAGAAACCTGCTGAAATGTGTTTAGCAATTCTGCCCCTTTCAGTGTAAATTAATATCAATTGGTTTATTCCTAATCGATGGCCCACAAAAAGATTCCTCATTACCAAGGTATCACACAAGCATCTCATGATGGATCTTGGGTAAAAGCAAATAGCTCTCTCAAGAGATTTGCAACCTTAGGGTTACAAAACATATGGATGGCAATGGTTACAGACGTATATCTAAGCTTCTGAATGTTCCAGTGAGCACCATTGGGGCCACAATCCAGAAGTGGAAAGAAAATAATTTCGCTCTAAACTGGACCTGGTGCTCTTTACAAGATTTTTGACAGAGGAGAACAATCAGAAGAATTGTCCAACAGTCAAAGAACACTCAAAGTGAGCTTCAGAAAGACTTGGAATTAGCAGGTACAGTTGTTTCAAAGAAAAAAATATGTATTGCATTTACCCGACATTGGCTCTTTGCCACATAAACCAAAACCTCTGCTGAAGAAAAAGCATGTTAAAACTCATTTAAAGTTTGCAGCACAACATTTGGACAAGACTGTTAGATGAGACCAAAATTGAACTCTATGGATGTCATTGCACACACCATGTTTGGAGGAGAAATGGCACTGCGCATCACCCAAATACACCATACCAACAGCAAAGTTTGAAGGTGGGAACATCATGGTGTAGGGCCGTATTCCAGCAGATGGTACTGACAGACTTCAA
>NW_027320824.1:0-2655 GCF_032062135.1 Pyxicephalus adspersus | reverse complement strand
TCTGCTCTGTTTAGCATACAGTACACTCTGTTTTACTACAGTATTTTAGCTTTCTTGATATTGCTATTTTTAGATAGCTTAGAAAGTCACCTTCTTTAAAACACCTACAAGAAGGTAAACCGACTTTTATATTACCCTATCACAATAAATAAAGTATAGTTCACTGCCTCACATAAAGGTTTTTTGCAGCATCAGTAATTTTACTGATTTATTTTTAACCAAGGAAAATTGGTTAAAATACTTTGCCATTGTATGTACAAGTAAGAACTCTAAATGGCAATGTCATATTAGATCAAATGTCAGGATTCTGCTTAGGCTTTCTTAAGCTAACATTTTTTAAATTAATTTTTTGAAAACAATTTTGAAATGTAAAACACAAGTTTAGTTGAAAATGTATATTCCTCTTAAATAAAGCAGGCCTATTTTTCTCTTATTCATGATATGTAATGAGTTATTGATCAGCATAGTGCACTGAAAAGTTTAACCAGTTCAGCTATCACACCTATATATTCTTATATATACATTCAGAGTATATTTTAGCTATCGGCCTGTTTATTTTGCAAACACATTGTCATTACATAGTACGTTCATATACTTTTTCAGTACTTGTAGAAATAGTAACATCTATTATATATCAGCATAGCAGAAAATAATGGATACCATTTCCTATGTACATTAAAGTTGATTATATGTAAAAGGTTGTCAGTATACATTTATATTTTTTAAAAAACTGCCCTGCGCTGGAGAGATCTAGTATTACACTTTATTACTATTATTATTCTTAGCAATACCTTTACATAAATCAGAAGGCTTAAAATTTCCTTGATTGATTTACTGGACTGGGTAATACCACATACATGCACATATATAAGGACATAGGGGATAAGGCAAAGCATTATAAACAGTCAGTCCGTGTAATTGAAAATTGAATACAGGTTCAGTTAAGAGACTCATGGGAAGATTCCTGGCTCACTGCCTTGAGTTTTCACTTAAAAAACCACTATAACTCTTCCGTTCAGCCTAAAAGACCATTTTCATATGTATTTTCAACACAAATTCTATTCCTTCTTTCTTTTACACCCAACTTAAGAACATTGTTCAAAATTGAATTGTTCACATTTTAAAAATATATTATTTAAAAACTTTATTTTTTTATTACATTAAAGCGTACCTAAACTCATCATTTTTACTTTACATAGAAGGGTAGACAACCCTTTTTTTTAAGTGAAACACCCTTTCTTATGTCCAGTTTCAATCTTTTATTTTCTAACCCTTAATTTCTACCAGATTAATATTAGTATAACTACATTGCATTTTTTTAGTCAACAGCTATATTTCTCCGAGTCCACCCTAAGCTCACATTCTTTTGCCCCTACCATAGTCATATGTCATTAAGATTGTCTAAAGCCAATTTGTCAAGCGAAGCCAATTAACCCGAAAGAGTGTTTTGGGATGTGAAAGGAAACCAGAATGCCTGGGGGAAACCTGTGCAACATACAAACTCCATGGCAGCACTGATTTTTTTCTTCCCATCATTACCCTGTTGACATTTGATCTCCAGGCTGCAGCTGTGAAATTACAAGAAATGTTCCATGTAGAAGGTTGGATGGCATACCTTTTCTCTTTGCCTGCAGTTCCACTTTAAGGCTGTGAAAAATGTAAGAACCATACTAATAATTCCGGTAAAAATATCAAGTTGGATGAAGGGTCTCAGTGACAGATAAGTGAACATGGTGTTATTTTAGGGGAGAAGTGAGAACAACACACAAAGGCTTATACAGCTAGATTACTGTTACTGAAATACTTTTTTTTTACATCCATGTTCATGCATTTTGTTTGGCCTTTTGTTGTATCAATCAAGAGAAATGCTAAAAGGAAAAAGAAAAAAGCTTTGAAAAGAACATTTATGAACAGCATGCTGAATGAAAGGTCATAAAGAACAGAAATATTAATGGTTAGAAAATTCCAATTATCATCTACCTTTACTTTCTTTCTTTTGTTTGGTAATAATTAGTTTTTTCGAAAGTTTGCATTTTGTAATGACCTACTGTTTCCTGCGGGTAGAAAAATATATCTATTCCTAATGTAAAATGGGAAAAATAATTAAAAAGCCGACATACACGTTCTTTGAAGTCTTTATCTAGTCTGCTGCAGTTACTCAAATGAGCATCACCAAGAAAGTTTGTAACAATCACTCTATTTCTATTTCTGTCTCAAGTGAAAGTTTTAACCCAGAGCAACTATGAAAACATTCATTGTATTTCTAGAGTACTCGATGGAACAGAATACAAAGACAGTGTTTAAACTATTCGGCAGAACTCATAGCAATATTGCCCACATGTAGTTGGACAAAACTGGCAACATGCCTCTAGCTATGTCCCAGATATTTCCGATATCCATTACAAAGCCCCTTGACCTTTAGGAAAAAAAGAAATATGTACAGCATGTACAGATAATTAACATGTATCTACCCTGGATCATAGTATTGTTGAATTTATAGGATATATTATAGGGTAAAGAAAATTAAGGTAAACAATTTATTAAAAAAAGGGGGTGAAAATACTGACCCCTTTTGGAGCCAACCATCAAGACTTGAAGTGCCTTCCCATTCTCCCTCCCTATTGGCATTTTCACCCCCTCTCCAATGTTTTTTTT
>NW_027320823.1:0-2655 GCF_032062135.1 Pyxicephalus adspersus | reverse complement strand
TTTTTTGTTGGAGGTGAACCAAAATAGAGTGACACAACCTTGGTATGAAGGATTGAAGGTGCATGTATAACCAAAACCATTTCAGGATGTGGAAGCATTCATACCCCTACAAAGGTGTTCCTGCTAGGAAAATAATGAAATTTAGGAGTCACAGGATCTGCATTTGAAATGAAATCTCCACAATTGGGTATAGACAGCAAACATGGGTTTAAACCTTTTCTTTTTTAAAACTAATAAAATGTTTTCATTATACTTACATATATGTAAAGTATATGGGTAAAATATTAGTCATAAAACTAAATGACTTAACTGTGCATGAACAATATTTTCTTCTTCTTTTGCAGTGATGCAGAGCTGAGCAGACCCCAGAATCTCATGGGCAAAAAAGTTCACCAGTCTAGCCCAGAGTCGGCTATTTGGCAAAAATATTCTCGTCCTCAGCGACTTGGAGTGAGCACAGAACCAGCTCTGGCCAACCATAGGCACCTTGTTAGTTGCTTGGTAGGTCCCCATTCCAGCTAATGTCAAACAAGAGACCAATACAAGCCATGTCAGGGATTTGATCATTATTCTGGTCACCGAACATCATGTAATGTGCTGTGATATCAGAGGGATATATTTAACAAGCAAAATTTAAATATAGAGGGGTTATGCTCTAATTCAAAATCCTTCATCTGCAACTTCTTTTTATAAACAATCTCATTCTTGTAACAGTGTTCTCTGTTTCAGGCACCTTGCAGTGCATTGATTTCATTTTCATCTGTATTATACTCTTACAGTATCCTTCAGTGTGGCATCTTCAGGATACTGCTCATAAAGGAACTGTGGTCACAGTGCAATACAAGATTTGACCAGCAGGTACTGCTGTGTAAGGGGTTTCTATAAACTGACCTCATAGTTTCTTGAGATTGCGGTCACTCTTTCATGTTACAAAATGTGGAGACACCACAATTTTGGAAAATATTTTAATACATAACATTTTCATCAAATAATTTGACACCTTTTAAATAAATAAATGTTTCTAATTTTCTGTTTGTAAGATAAGATTGTATATTTTATATGTGTATGTATATGTAATATTTGTGTTTTTAATGATGTGCATGTTTGTATTAATAACCTAATAAATGTAAAAAGAAACTGTACAGTGAATAGCTTCTAAATAACATGTAAAAACAAAGAAGGAAGCATTATATATTTAATAAAGTGAAAAGTTTTATTTTATTATTCATTCTGTGCATCTGACTATCATTTTGCTGAATACACTAAGCCCTGTCCTTGTATGACTAAAGTGTGTCCCCTGGTGGTGATGAGTGGAAGCACAGTGGAGTGTTTTTCTAAGGGTGTCCCAATGTTTATAGTGTTGCATGGAAAGAAGTGCTTTGCATATGAAAAATTGATCATCTTTTGTTTATAAACCAGAACTGTGATCAGGAAGGAGCTAAAAAAACTGTTGGGGAAAAAGTCTCTCTTCTCAAAAAGCAAAAAGTTGGGGGATAAATTGTTATAGCAGCCAATTTGACCCATGAGGATGCAAAACAAATAAAACATAAATAGTGGTTTTAGCAACCAATTTCAACCAATTTTTTATTCTCGATCCTGAATATATATTCTACACCAGGGAATGCTTCAGTGATTGTCATATTCACTGCTTGATAAATAGACCCTGTATGATGTGCTATAAAGGTGCCCACAGTTATGATCTCAATGTACTAATCGTTATATTTTACTTGATTTATATTGAAATGTTAGCTTGTGGAGAGACAAAAAAAAATTACCATTTTAACAATTGTATAAAAAATATTAAGCTAGAAAATGATTTAATCTTATAACAATTGTACAGTTATAAATGATGGCAGGTTTGTACAATCTGAATTGGGTGTATGTTGGTGAATCATCCCATGGTTGAAATTCTTATTAGAATCAGATGTTTGTTTAATGTGATGTTTGCAGGAAAGAAAAATACCAGCACTCTTCTGAAGAATAGTTGTAGTGAGCACCAGGCAAATCTCTGGCTTGTTATATTACACTATAATGACATGGGCTTTAAATGTGACCCAAGTGGTATGACTGGCTGATCATCCAGAATTTCCCCTGGATACACTTATCTGATGGCTGCTGTGGGTTACTGCACATCACTGCATCATATTAAGACATGAACATTTGTGTGCCATTATTTTACCATGCTGGGGGATGCACAGACCCCATATCTATACATTTCTCTATTTCAGGATTGTCCTTCCCAAGCATTTTAGCACAAGGAAATCTGGAAAATAGTATAAGGGAATCAAAGAACCCCAACTAATAAATAAATCTGAAAAAATCTACAGCCAATAGAGCTGTAGTGAGAAGGGCTCTCTTCAAAATGACCCCCTTAAAATGGTGGTGATTGAAGAAGGGCCACCATTTATTGGTGGTCATTAAAGAAGGAGCATCTTACATTGGTGGTTGGTAAAGATAGGTCCCCTTTGTTGGAAAACCTTACGTTTGCGGTCATTGTAAAAGAGGCCCCTTTGATTGGTGGCCAGTGGCAGAAAGGACCCCTCTTGATGGACAGTGGTAGAAGGTTCCCCTTACAGTGGGGGTTAGTGAAAACGGCTTCAATTTGTGGTCATTACCAGGAGGACCACCGTACAATGGTGGTCAGTAAAGAAGGGC
>NW_027320822.1:0-2656 GCF_032062135.1 Pyxicephalus adspersus | reverse complement strand
AATCATTGCATGTTAACAAGCAACATATTCATAATGAACACACTTTAATACACAACATAATTCATATTAGCACACATGCATTAATGCAGTACATGGATCAAAATGGGCCCTCAATGTATTTGTGCTTGGAACATTTCATAGTGAAGGCGCTCTCGTTTGCCTATTATTTCATTTAATGAAAGTATGAACAAGCTCCTGTGCTGTGTTGTGTTCTTGATGAAGAGTAAAAGCTGATGGGACCTTAGCAGCAGTCTGTTTCTTATCAGTGCATGATATATGCCAGGAGCCATGGCTGTAGGGGAGTAAATGTAGCGCCAAACTGACAGTAGAGGCTGCTAAGGGGTAATGTGATTGGTGCAATAATATAATCTTAATGCCAGAAGCCTCCATTTTCCACTGTTAAAGTGATTTCTACAGATCTTCAATCTATTCTAAATTACTAATCTAACTTTACATGTGACGTAAACACCAGAAACACTGTCTCACTAGACTGTCAGCCTTAAACAATTTGTATTGTTTCATGTAATCAACATAAAAGCCTTTTTGTTCTCAGTCACATTTTTTTAACTGAAAAGTGTCATTTTCTCTTAAACACTGATCATGTAATGCAATCTCAAGCCATCGGTATTAGCCGGAGCTGACGTAATGTTTTCCCTTTGCCATCTTCAAGTGAACAATGATGTTATATTGTGCATCTGTATCAGCCAAGCAAAGCGGTGCATGATTGAATAACCACCCTAATTATACCAGGGTGATAATGTCTATTTTTCACTTGCATTTGGTGTGTCCATCTAATTGAAAGTTGAGCACATTAGTCGAGCACTGAATAAATAGGCCATTCCTGCTGTCTCTCATCAATAATGTACTGTTCTATTACCAAGGAACCTAATAGAGTGTAACAAATTCTAGCTAAACTAATATAAGCTTCACACCAGACTACAAAGTACAGAAAATATCTAGCTCCTCAAACAAACAAGAATCCTTTATAATGTGAAGGCTTCATATTCTTCACAATGTAAGTAACTGTGTATACAATGTTATTGTCATTTCCTTATTTATTAATGCAATGTTTGTAATGGCATTTTGGCATCTAGTAGTCAATATGTTATAATTTAGAGCTACTTACAGTCACAAGAGCATGTCTGAAGCGGCACATAAAGTGACTCTCTGTCCAAAATCAAAAAGCCAGTGAAAGGTTTTATATATCTGCCATTGCTTGTGCTGCTGAACAACCCTGTCATGAGTGAATTTGTGGCCTGAAGTCACATTATGAACTGACACTTCCAGAAGTGTGGTCACTTTCTATGGATGGTAGTTTCTCCCTGAGACCTTCTCTATCAGAGTTTTTCTATCAGAGTTTCTCTGGAGGTTGCTAGGGGTTCATTGAGCAGTTTGTACCTCTCAAATCAGATATCACTGACACCAATGATCATTTTGGCTACCTGCAAAGGTGACATTCTCCCCACTAGCCTTTAACCTCCCCGGCAGTATTCCCGAGTGTGGCTCTGGGTTATTTTCAGTACCAAAATCAGTAATCATGAGCCACAGTCGAGATGGCACTGTAAAGGGCTTTCCTGGTCCCCTCGAGCCCACAGCGTCCTCTGGCAATGCCCACCCAGCATCTCTGTCCCCCGGCCTCGAGTACCTTGCGTGATTTATGGATTGTATGAGCGTGCAGCGGTGGTCCACTTAGAGGTGTGACCTGGCGGGAAACTTAAACAAAATGTACCACTTTGACATTCAAAGATACTGTCATAGTCAGACCACCAGGGAGGTTAACGTAAGAGCCCTTCTTCCCAATCACCAGCACACTAATGTACAGCGAGCTGTTAATATAGTAATTATAGAAGGGGTTCCCTGAAGACTTGAAAGTTATTTCAGGTGTTCCCCTTTGTTTAAAAGCTTGAAAAGCACTTTAAACACTTAGGAGTTAATGCCACTAAGCACAGAGTGGAGAGGAGGAGTAGGAATCTGGCACTTCTAGAGAAGTCCAATGTACGTGTATACATAGAAAGCATGCACTAGAGCCCCTTCTGTGACAGTAAAATAGCAGTCCATACTAGCTTAAGGTATCTGAAGACCCAATGTGTGCATCTAAACCAGACTGAACTGTTTTTATTATGAGCCGCTGCAAGTTGTTAAATTAATAATAAAAAAAGTGGGGTTTACTTAGATGTAAATTATCCCTATTGTAAGGTGTTGTCTGTTGTAGTGCCATTACACAGTAAGCTCCTCATGGGCAGAGAGCTGCTGAACATATTAAAACATCTCCATTTAAAAAAGTCATAAAATGTCATAGTAATTATAATTCCAAAAATGTACTTATATTATGCAATACTTTTTATTTTGCATGAGTTACATTTTTATTTGTAGTAATACTATATTCCATTATATTTTATATATGTAACATTCTTATGCCTCCTCATATAAAACATTTTGCCATCCTTTTTAATAAACTTTCAGTTCTACACATTCTGGTCTGTTTTAAACCGAGCATTGCTGTACTTATGTTTTTTCCCCTTGGTTCTGAAATCACATTTATTTTTATATCACATTTTTGGGCATCAGACAATTACACTGTTTCCAGACAGTTCATCATCACTACATTTTTATGCCAGAAAACAGTTCATGTTTATCTAGTTCATCATGCTGATAT
>NW_027320821.1:0-2656 GCF_032062135.1 Pyxicephalus adspersus | reverse complement strand
AACTACAGCAGCACCCACAAGTACAGGTGAACCAGCTACAACTACAGAAGCACCCACTACAGATGCAGCATCCACAACTACAGCAGCACTGACAACAACTGTAGCACCAACAAGTACAGGTGAACCAACTACAACTAGAGCAGCACTCACTACAACTGCTGCACCCACCGGTAAAAGTGAACCAGCTACAACTACAGCAGCACCCACTACAACTGCAGCACCCACCAGTAAAAGTGAACCAGCTACAGCAGCACTCACTACAACTGCACCACCCACAAGTACAGGGGAACCAGCTACAACTACAGCAGCGCCCACAACAACTGCACCAGCCACAACTACAGCAGCACCCACAAGTACAGGCAAACCAGTTACAACTACAGTAGCACCCACAATAACTGCAGCACCCACAAGTACAGCTGAACCAGCTACAACTACAGTAGCACCCACAAGTACAGCTGAACCAGCTACAACTACAGCAGCACCCACTACAACTGGAGCACCCACAAGTACAGTTAAACCAACTGCAACTACAGAAGGATCTGCAGCACCAACAACTACACTAGAACTGACAACTACTCTAATACCAACGACCACAGTACTTATGCCCACAACTGCCGAAAAAAAAATCTATAGTTTTAACTTTTTTATATTAATGGATGTGACATATATAGATGAATATATGGATCCTTCAACCACTGAATACAAATTACTTACTGAAAGGATTTTACAATTTGTGAGTATAAGATTTATTCCTATTAGTCTAAATATTAGTTGGAGTTTCAGGAAAAAATGCAGCTCTTGCTAAGCCTCTAGGTTCTTTCATGAACTAATGAAAGTCTTTGTCATAAAATGCACTCCCATAAGCTCAGGTGTTTATGAGCACACACTTGGGGTGTGGATGATCACTGTCATCTAACCTCAGAGTACAATACTGTGGAGTGGAGATCATGGCATTACTTCACTCTGGTTGGGAAGAAGCTGATTGAGCATAGTCTGCCACCATTTTATTCTATGGGGCCTCTGCTGGTCTTGCTAATTGTAAAGGGTCCTAATAGCAGTTTCCAATAGGCCTGAGCTGCTCTTATTCACTGTGAACAATGGGGTGTTTGTCCATTGTAAGGGTTAATGGCAGTGATTGTATTGGTGGTTGTCAGGAAGATAAACAAACATCATGTTCTTTGTTTACACACTTACAGCCTGTTGTAAATATATTTGGCAGAATTCGCCAATTGAAACCTTTTTGTACAGTCTTGCTTACGGTGAATACAATTGTCTGTAAGCTAGTAAGTTGGGTAGACAGTGGGCAGCGCGGCCTTCTGAATACAATTAGGTCAGCAGTTGTTGCTTGGCTAGCAGGGAAGCCTTCTGTTTGGATTGGGGTATTCCTATTCTGAACGTATGCCTCAGTTGAATAGAAAGAGGCAAATCTGAGGAACCCTACTCTGCTTTTAAAAAATGTATCCCCAGTCATATATTTCAGGATCGCATTAAGAACAATTTAACCCCCTGCCAGTTTTTTTTCCTTTTCGGGTCTCTGGAGCAAATATTCCACTGGACACAGACAGAAATGCATATCTGAGAAGGATTGTACCCTTTCCTTTTGGAATTTTCCCCTGTCACCCTTGATAGGAGGACAACCCCACAGAGGTTTCCATCCTTTTCCATTATAATTACAAAAAAAAAAGACAAGACATGTAATACTGTCCCTTAACATTTGATCTGTAGTAATGAAATTATAAAAAAATTATAAGATTATTATTAAGTTATGGTCAAAGAAAAAGAGTGGCTATTAGATTTTGACATGGCAAATCAATATTTATAATAATATTCTGTTATCTTGCAGGCATACGAACTGATTTATAAAACGCTGGTTGATTGTATTAGGGTCAGGGTACGCAAATACAGGTATGTTGACCAAATGATGCTATATAAAGGGGGTCCGTAGTGTGCAGGATTCGTAAACTTCCTAAAGGGAATACAGACTCTATTGGTTCAGTGAGGGTATATCCTTCAATATAAATAATTCTTCTGAAAACAACTGAACCCAATGGGATGAAGAGAAATAAAAATAAACTGAAAGAGGTTTTAACTCTATTCCCACCATAAACTAAAAATGGGGCCAGGGCCATGTTTACACGATTTACTGAATCACAGGAGTTCCTATCACTTTATTTTCAGTGTTTGGGTTTAATATAGAGAAATAGCCTTGTGAAATTTGTAGATTTGACCAGTAAATGAGCAGTAACATTTACATATTTGTATATGATTTCTCCACAGAAAAGGTTCCACCATCGCTGATATGTCAGCAGATTTCACAAATGACAATCATACAGACTCACAAGTACAGGAAGTTTTTGATATGAATGCTGCAGCTAATGGCAGTAGAATGGGGGACATTAATCTCATTTTTGCAAACATGACGACTCCAGGTAAGAAAATCCATTAAAAAAATATTCATTATATAAAGTTTATGAGTAGATGAAAATAAAAATGTTACTTTACCAGGAATTCACATGCAGTAAAGACTGGGTCATGTTAAAACAATTAACAGGGAAATGCACACTTATAGGATGTCCAAAAGTCAAATCATATGGAAACATTTGAATAACGATGGAGGAAAATTAAAATAGGATTATCAATAGCTTTAGACAAAATA
>NW_027320820.1:0-2656 GCF_032062135.1 Pyxicephalus adspersus | reverse complement strand
CCTTCAAGGAGGTAAGTGAAACAATCATATTAATCATGTATTGTACAGGGTGCGGAGGGATTACATCTTGTATTACAAGTGCCCCACAACTCCACTAGCAGGATATTATTTTAATACAATTCCAGATTAAACTCACTCCATTCAAAAAAATTGTTTTACTGCTTAGTCTCTTTATGTTTGGACCATCATTTTAATATTTCCTTCAGGAATAGGACTCAGCAATGGTGAGTGCTGGAAGCAGATCCGTCGATTTTCAGTTCAGACCCTCAGAATGTTTGGCATGGGAAAAAGAAGCATTGAGGAACGGGTTCAGGAGGAAGCTCATTGTCTGGTAGAGGCCCTTAAAGAAACCCATGGTATGTAGATCCCAGTGTGTAAACCACTAGATACAATCCATTCATTATGGTCTCATTTACACACTGTGCCTAGGAAAAAATTATAACACCTGTAGTTTGTTTTAGTATGACAATGGGTATATATATATATATATATATATATATAAAACAATAGGCCTGCTTTATGGGGAAAAGATAGACTACCATAGGAGAGCCAACCTAGAATGAATCTGGTCCAGGACTGGAAAAAAATTGCCAACAGCACTAGGTTTGTTGAATCACCCAGATTCTCCCATGATAGTCTATCTTCTCCAGTCTTAGTGAATTTTAATAAATGAGGTTCAAGAAGTGTTTGTTTAGTAAAAGAATAACATATACAAACCATCACTTACAAAAATGTATATACAATAAATAAAATTGTATATAAAATATAAATAGAATATAAATGTATATAAAATAAATAAATAAAATTGACCTCCAAACCGGTGTAGCTTCTTTTTAGTTTTTATGCAATCTGAAGAAATATATAAAAAGTGAAAGTAAAAAATGTTAAACTGGTCATAAATTCTGGTTGTATAATCTGCACCAACAGCTACGTAATGAAAGGACTTGCCTGACTGTATACAAACTGCCCAGCTTCACTGATGAAAGCATATCCTTTCCAATCTTCAAGAGCTTTAATAAATCAGGACCAATGAGTTAAACTGCAGAGTAGGACACGCAGCCTTTACAGACACAGCTATCACTCTGTGCTGCAAATTACATCATTTTACACACTCTCTTATTTAAAATTGGACTAACACTTTTACAGAAAAAAGCTCCCTGTCTGTTGGGCCCTTCTTCTGGGGCCCTCGTGCAGCTGCACACATTTAACATTGCACATTAATTTAAGTGTAAATTTGTATGCTTTGCCTAATATTTGGTATTTCATTACCAGCCCAGGGGTTGAGTGTCATAGGGATGTCAAAAATAAGAATTCAACAAAAGTAAATCCTAAAATAACTGAGATTATAAAAGGATGCCCACATCCATTTCTATTGTTAAACTGCACTATTCCTATAAGGCATCCATTTTATTATTGATATGTGTCTTTAATTTATGAGTACGTTATTTCTTAAATCTGATAGTTTAGATATTATTTTTTCTCCCCAGGGAAACGAATGTGTTTAGGAGATGGAATGGCCCGCCACGAAGTGTTCCTCACCCTCACCACACTTCTCCAGAACTTTGACATAACTTCACCAGTAGACCCTAATGAGTTGGATATAGCACCACAGATGGTTGGATTTTCCAATTTTCCACAAGCTTACGAGATCGCTTTTATCCCTCGCTAAACTTTTTGCAATTTTGTGATAAGGAAGTCAACCTTGAAATGTTGAATTAGGTAAAACTAAATGTTAAATTTTCATAAAAATCTTGCAACTGGCAAGTTAACTTTTAACTGTAGGCAAAACTGCTTTTTTAGTTTCAAAAAAGTAGAGAACTGATAAAACCCATAAGGCTCTATTTATAAAACAGGTAATCTGACATTCTTTCAAACATTCCCTGATGGGAATCAGTTACTGCCTTTAAAACATGTTGGGCCTGATTTATTAAAGCTCTCCAAGGCTGGAAAGGATTCACTTTCCATAGTAAAGCTGGGTTATCCAACAAACCTGGAATAGGTTTCTTGGAGGTCACTTGCTATTAGCAAATGCTTTCAATACTGGACTAGATTCATTCCAGGTTTGCTGGATCACCCAGCTTCACTACTGAAAGTGTAGAAGATTCCCATGACGAAGATTCCCATGATGTTTGAAGGAAGGTTTTAGGAAATGTCTGATTTTCTGTTTCATATATGAAGCCCATACAAGGTTTACCAGCCTTTTGTGAATTATGTTGTTTCATATTTTTGCAACTACAACCATTCTTAAATACCCCAATTCAGAAAGATATTGATCTCTAGATTACTGGTTAAAATTCTTCCTAGCCAGACCAGTGTATAGGTTCTGCAATCACAAATTTAGATGCATTGGTGTAAAAATAAATGGGACTGCAGAACACAGGCTTGAGCTAAGACAGAAAGACTTTAATGATTTAGACATCCATATTTTGTTGATGTGCTTGGAGTGAGTATAAGACTAGGAGGGGTTGGTTTTTGGAGTCCTGACAAAAGGTAAATGCACCAAAGGTATTGTCACACTTTATATCAAACTAACGATAGTTGTACAGCTAAAGCATTACTGATCCTGGTCATTTTACACCAGCTACAGCGTACTGTTTTGACCTTACAATATTACAATATAAATACAATAATACAATCATTTCCTGACTCAAACACT
>NW_027320819.1:0-2656 GCF_032062135.1 Pyxicephalus adspersus | reverse complement strand
TGTAATATAAGTATCTCTTACAAATGATACATTTGTTACAGATATAAATGTAAAATTTGTAGGAGATACTTATATTACAATGTCAGGAGGTTCTCCACTGCTGGACATCTTCTCAATGATTGCAGCTCTGGCTGCATATATTGAATATAGTGTGCGATCTCCGGGGCACTAGAGGTTAATTAGCCTTAATTAACCTCTAGTGCCCGGGGCTCGCAGAGAATTTCCAGGGCTCCATGATGCAGCCCTGGAAATCCTCCTGTTCATCAAGAGCTCGACCTCTCTGCGAATTAGAAGGCCGTTCTAGCTTACATTTTCAGTAATCGAGAAAGGTCAGATTCGCCACCATATCGAACTTAATATTCTCACTTGCTCATCCCTAGTGATCACAATGCCAATGTACTGTGAGCTGTGGATATAGTAATTATAGAAGGGATAAGACCTACCGTATTTTTTGCCATATAAGACGCACTTTTTCTTCCCCAAAACTGGGGGGGAAAAGTTAGTGCGTCCTATACGACAAATGTGTTAAAAATGTATGTTTGTTTATTTTTCACTGAAAACTCAATAAAACTGATTGACACAAAAAGTTCACCAATGGGACTAGATGTAGTGTGGTCAAATGGTAATTCAGAGGCAGAAATGGGGTTTTTGCCAAGGAATTCACTGGCTTCGTACAGTTGTATGGGACTACACACACTGGACAGTGGGGTAGGAAGTGGAAAAGAGTGCAGAAGGCAGTGGGGAAGGTTATTAGTGGGGATGGAGGTACCTGTCAGATGATGAGCCTGGGGTTATGTAGGGATGGTATAGAGAGAGTAGAAGGAAGAAGATAAAATTACCAAGAAGTCAGGGAAACAGGGAAATTAAAAATTGGAAGAAAAAATAGTGATGAAGAAAGAAAAAACAAAGCAGATGTTCAAAGAGGGTGGAGGGGGAGAATATTTTTTTTAAATTGTACAAAATTTTATTTAATTTTATTACATTGCACATAATGTGCAGCGTGCTGGCTTCAGCCGTCACTGTGTCTCATTCTGTGTGAAGCAAAGTGACAGCTGTGACCTGACAATTTGTTTGTAAGCAACCCCATGTGATCACACTGATCGTTTTCTTTTAATTAGTATAAGACCAGTATTGTCAGTGACCATGTTGTCTCAAAAAACAGAAGTGTGCACCTAGTGATAAAATGAAACTTTAATATATAACAAATTGTTCTCTCAGCATAGGGCTCTGTACTCCTTTTGTTGCACTTTGTGCATGAACTGGGGTGATTGCAGCCTCTCCAGAGCTTACTCAAGAACAAATCAATCAATTAATTTACTAAAAGTGTATAAATTCTGTCACAAAGAAAAACCATTTCCATGTGTAATCTCCAAAATGAAACACCCATCGCTAACAATGTCACACCTTTTTTAGTATTTATTTTCTCTTAATTCTACACTTTAGATTGACATAGGGTCACTCAGGACATGTTTTCTCCATGCTGTCTTTTTTTTGTAATTTATAGATTTTTAGAACGTAATTATAATCCTGCCAGGTGCACAAAGCAATTATATAACAGTTTGATTAGCAGAGACCTATATTGTTTCATCATCATTTGTGTCCATTGTCAGCAATATCTGATATTCACTGGGAATAAAATATTGTATACCTATTAATTAGACCCCCAGGGAAGTTATAAAATCATTCATCTTTAGGGAATGAGGTGTAGGTGACCAAATAAAACAAATACCATAGCAAAAAACATATTCAGTATATATTTGTAATACATAAACATTTCCTCATGTTCAACTTACCAGATCAAAAGAAGCAATTAGGTGATATTCATAGTTTACATAAACTTTAAGTGTAATCTATTATTTTAAAAACTTTTTTTTAGATATATAAGTGAATGTAACCAACCACATGTAACAGGAGGGGAAAGCAGAGTGAGCAAGAAAATGTCTTACCAGTCAGAAGCTTGGTGGTGCGTTGTGGACCAAGCTGTACCAATGCTGCTATCCATATAAATATTTGTGCCACTCAATTCTACTGCTTTTTATAAAGCAGAGTGGAAATCTCATTAGTCTTTCATCCAATTTTGGGTATTGTCTGCCATCCATGTGTTTATATGTTGTTCCTGGAATAAATGGGCATTGATTGTTCCAGTGGGGGTCGGCTTTCGGCCTGCCTGGGGCAATTTGGGCCACAAATCCAATTATGGGGCTTTATTTAATAAATCTCTCTGTAGAAGATAGACTATCATGGGAGATATTAGGTAGTCCAGCAAAGCTGGAATGTTTTCAATTTTGGAACAGATCATTTCCATGTTTGCCATATCACCCAGGTCCTCCCATGATAGTCTATCTTCTCCAGTCTTGGTAAGCTTAAATAAATCAGGCCCATAGTGTCCATCAGTGGTGGGTAAGATGAGGTGACAACACAGTAACACAATAAGTATACCATTATTTTTCTTTAATGCACTGATTTTATAAAAATTGGTGCATCTATGTTGGCCCTTGGGCAACATCAGGTAGGTGCGGTTCCAAACTGTCTAATTGTAGATGTGCTCTTTGGTTTGGTTCGGATTAGCTTCTACCATTAGAAAAGGGACCCTAGAATGGGATTGGCCTTGATGTTGGCTCTGGGGCTTATCCTCACATCACTAGATACGTGGAAC
>NW_027320818.1:0-2657 GCF_032062135.1 Pyxicephalus adspersus | reverse complement strand
CTTTGTGCACAAGCATTTTGAAACATTGAATAATATGAAGCCTCTCTTTTGAATATTCATGAAAATGTGGCCTTTTTTTTAACCTTTACTTCATTTTTGTACTATACACTTGTATTCTCTCCTTGTCATAGCAGTAATGTCAAGTTGTAAGGCCATTTCATTTTCTGCTTGAGCTGAGAGTTGATTACAGACATTCAGAAAACTGTCAAATAACAAAAGAGCTGTTGGGATTACATTAATAAAACTTAAGTCCTTGTAATTCAACAGTTTTATCTGTTCCAGCAGCTTAGATGAAGAATCTGTTTTCAGCACCTTTTAGGCAGAAGGCCATTTAGATAGCTGAATAGCCTTCTGCCTAAATGGAGTCTAAGGCTATGCACACACATCAGATGATTCTCGACTGATACGATCTGTCGTGCTTGTCTCAGACAAGAATCTGACGTGTACAGAGGTTGTCCGATGCCATTCATGGATCTTTTGACCGTGTGTACACAGCCATACAGTCCAACAAAGAAAGTTGGGTTATCTTTTTGATAAGGGAGAGTAGGCAAGCAAAAAAATAACACACACACTTATACCTGAGATGTTCATTTCTGACTTTCTTTAACATCAATTGTTGTCTAAGGTAAACAAATCAGACAAATTAAGGTTACACAAGGGCCCAAAATCTCCTAAAACTTCACTTTGAGTTTGTAGTTGTAGTTTATCTCCAGAAATCTGACATATATCCTGCCTTGCCCTAATTACAGTTTTCTATCTAGTACTATCTCAGAGGTTGGCTCGGCCAGGACACTATCTGCATGGAGTTTGCAGGTTCTCCCCATGTTTGTGTGGGTTTCCTCCCATATTCCAAAAATATGCAGTTTTTCCCCAAAATTGACCTTAGACTGTGTTAAAGACATGATTATGGTAGGGACATTAGATTGTGAGCCCCATTGAGGGACAGCTAGCGACATGACTATGGACTTGTACAGTGCTGCCTAATATATTGGTGCTATATAAATACTGTGTAATAATAATAATAATGTAATAATAATAGTAATGTTCCCAATTCCTAAGTAGGGGTGTGGCAAAAGGAGTCATTAATTTTTGGCTGGTGCAGAAGCTGAATTAAAGAGTAAGTAGCTTACATACATATTTTAGCATCCTAAATCCAAGGCGATATGGAAAATTTGAAAGATGTCTCCAAACAAGTAGGGAAATGTTTTTCAATTGGGACACCTGCTCCAGGGCATCTTTTCAAGAGTGGAATTACTCTTACTTTGAGAGGTGTGGACTAGAGTTAAGTCTTAAATATCTACCATTGCTGTTAGGAGCTAAACCATTGGAATTCCAAAAAATTCTAATTAAAAAAACAGTAAGCAAAAAAGTAAAAAACACCTTGTTTGTATACCCTCCCACCCAGAATCTTTATTGTGTTCTTGCCATTTAATCAGCTTTTTGGTAACTTCTTGCAGGATCGCCTGTACTTTGTCATGGAATATGTTAATGGTGGAGACCTCATGTATCAGATTCAACAAGTTGGTCGATTCAAGGAACCTCATGCAGTGTAAGTTAGAGGGCTCTTCTGTAAGTTTCCATTAAATTGGGGTCACCTGGTAATGATAAAGCACAGTGCGGGTTTCCATTAGCCATTGTGATTCATTACAGTTACTTAGTTTATAATATATATATATATATATATATATATATATATATTCCACTGGGGACATATCAGCAAATCTGGTAAAGAAAGGAAAAATAGTCCTAATAAGAGAGTGGGGAATTGTGGATAATTCCTCAACTCAAGTTAAAAACATAAGCAGGCCTACATATTACCCAAAACTGCCACATTTTAGCAAGACTTAACATTTGTCAGCCACTTACAAAAGTATTATGCTAAATTATGCTAAGAAGTCGTTATCTGTGGATTTGGCTTGTTAAATATAAGTTTTTACACTCACCTCAAGGCTCAGATTCAAAAACTTGTCGTTTTTATCTTTAATCGAAGAAGTATATCCTTTCCTTTTCCTATACAATTTCACTTTTAGCCTGGTATTAGTTAAAATCCAACAAAATGTTTATTTTGTAATAAAGCAGTAAAAGATGAATATCTCTGGCTGTTTTTTATTGGTCCTTCTGAGGTGATATTACCAAAACAAGCACAGACAAAAACACACTTTTAGTAGAGTTGGGGAAGGATAGGATGTCAGACAATGTTGCATTTCTTTCTGTTCGGGTGATCAGCTACCACCATTTCTTGTATGGTGATCACTGAGAAGGAAAGTAAGGGAAAATTTCCCTAATGGGTCACAGGCAAAAAGTATTTGTATAACAAATTCAAGATATATTTTAAGCCCATTTTTATCTAAAAAGGAAAAATTGTTTAGGTTTTCTGTTCCTTTAATGATCTGCAGATTCAAACTATCATCCTATGGAATGACTTCCACCTCCTCCCCTTTGTTTTTTTGTATATTTCTGCCTGTACAAAATTCTTTTAACCTGCCCGATAGAAGCTAAAATTTTGGAAGCGAATAAAGATTTGAGACCCTGGACTCACTACCCTTGGAGTATTAGGTGTTCTCATTCAGGTCTTAATCAGTATAAAGGGAATGGTTTGCAAGTTGGCATTAGGTGCACAACAAGGAAAGTGGCAAAAGCAGTATATATAAATTCCA
>NW_027320817.1:0-2657 GCF_032062135.1 Pyxicephalus adspersus | reverse complement strand
CCGGGGTAAGGGGACATTCCCTCACCTTCGTATAGCATTGCGGAAGAGAGGGATTTCCCTTCAGGGGCGTTCCTGGTGGGGGCAGGGCCATCAGTGTGAGACTCGAGAGAGAGTCCGGCCTAGTGTGCCTTCATGACCTCCTAAAATGGCCTAGTAGCCAAAAAAGTTTGCCGACCCCTGGTCTATACAGATCCCGGACTGACTGGCCCATGAAATGCACCCCATGAGATGAGATTTTGATGCCAAAAATGTCTCCAAGAATAAACGTAAGACAACATTTCCGGAGAAGGGCCTCATGGGTTCTTGTGCTCCTTTAAAAAAAGATCTCTCAGAACCCAACGCTTCACCCTCCTAAACCCTCACTACTTCCCACCATTCCATATCTCCCCTCCTATTGTACTTCCCCCACCTCCAAGATTGTAAGCTCTTCGGGTCAGGGTCCTCTCCTCCTCCTACTGGACCTCCTACAAGAATGGAGGAAAAAAATTTCTTTTTTTAATTAAAAACTCCAGGGGGGTTGGGGGGTTACTTTGCATCCTTTATCTGGAACAATTGTTTTGTCTGCATGTCTTTGCTCCAGCAGGGCTTCCTGATAGTAACAAGGGGGGAACATGGCGGCATTGTATGTCACTTCTTCTATCAGAGGTGACAATGCAGGAAATTAAAATGGAAACAAAGCGTTGTCTCCCTCAAACAGGAAGTGTTGGCACAAGAATAGATTTGGTATTATCCAGCTATTCACACACAATGCAATCTTATTCAGATGATACAATATATATAATGGGGTGAATGTTTATTAGTATACAGGATGAATAATGTGATATTGATGATCTATTTATCACAGACACGGACATATTCTGTAATACTGAGACTCCCAACTCCTGGAATCTGCCAATCCGGACATTTTTCAGAACATTTGCTGAACCCATCATCCAGCACTGAGCCAATGGAAAGAGACGATTCCTGAAAAGCATTCCAAACATTTCATTGGCAGGCCAGAAGCGTTATCCAGTTTGGGAAGTCCCTAGAAAGGTGCCAGACCAAACTTTGGGGAGTCCACGACAATGGCCGACATCTGCGCACAATAATGAGCACAAAACAACCGAAGGTGAAATAATTCCCTGTTTGTGGGGTGAAGGTACATCAATGACGGATGAAGAGATTCCTAATATTAAACAATATTTATATAGCACCAACATATTACGCAGCGCTGTACACATCCCTGTAAATCTAGAAAATGGATATCCAATTAAAATGATAATAGTTTATGTGCATCTATATGGACTGAGGAGAAGTGGGGATGGTCGCCATCTACATCCAGGGGCCATCTTTGTATTGGGGGCAACAAAGGTATTAAAATGTTGGACAGTTTTGTGGGATTTTTCCAACTCAGAACAACTTGGATGTGAGACTTCCGACTTTCCCTTAACCTGTTAGTTGATACCCCAAGGCTGTGTTTTATTCACAGTATTGCTCCAAGTGAATCCATGTGGTTCTTGCTGCACCCGTAGTCCATAGGACCATACCATTGTACTGAAAGTGATCCATGGATTGGGACAACAGCAGGAAATCATTGAATCCAACACAAAGAATAGGGACCAGACCCAGCAATGATAAACATTTCCAGGATCCCAGAACCAAATTGGATCATCATTTACCAGAAATGTGCACCATGCATATCTCTTGGACTGGGCCGCATTGCAGGAGCTAAACCGGGAAGGGGCAGCTAATGTTGGAAATTTATGCTTTGGGGTATTTAGTTTGTATATGGCGCCAAAGTTTGAAGGACATGAGAAGGTGATAAGTCACCAGTATGAGACTCTGGGAAGGTTCCTTGAGGGGAGACTGTGTAACCTGAAGGAGGGGGTTAGCCAAAAGATAGGAAGGAAGGGGAGAAGGGGGTAAAAAACTTAGCTGCCCTTTTATACCTTTATGGTCCCCATTTATTTGTGTTGAATTCCTCACCATATTCAATTTGTTTCCTACTGTTTGTTGACCAACTTCATCAAATGAATATCACTTCCGTGCTTTGCCTTCAAATCCCTCCACAGCTCCTCCCCCACCTACCTACCTGATACACAAATCCCTCCACAGCTCCTCCCCCACCTACCTACCTGATAGAATGTCTGCAAGAGTTTCCTTCTTTACAAGTTAATCCATTGCAAAGTAGACCAGGAGGGCCGAGCACACCACCAACCAGGAGATGGCTGCAGGTAGTGGTGGTGGTAAGATACATCGCAGGCTCCTGGAAATACTCCGCAGACAACGGAGAGAATATCAAAGGGCCACTGAAGACAAGAAACATGTTGGCTTATAGATGGATTGGAGGACAGATTGAAGGATAGATTGGAGGATAGATTGGAGGACATATTGAAGGATGGATTGGAGGATAGAATGGAGGATGGATCGGAGGATAGATTGGAGGATGGGTTGAAAGATAGATTGAAGGATGGATTGGAGGATAGAATGGAGGATGGATTGGAGGAGGGATTGGAGGATAGATTGGAGGAGGGATTGGAGGATAGATTGGAGGAGGGATTGGAGGATGGATTGGAGGATAAATTGGAGGATGATAAAATAGTGGAATTTCCTTCTGCACTTCCTTCACTTCCTGTTCCAGAGATGCAACATAGATTAGTTATCTCCCAAAGTACAAT
>NW_027320816.1:0-2659 GCF_032062135.1 Pyxicephalus adspersus | reverse complement strand
GAGGTTATTATTGAGGTCATTATTTCAAAAACTAGAGCCAATCTAGCAAAACCAATACCATATTTGGAATCTGTGCATCAAACATAACCTAAAATAATTTAAATCTATTTGGCAAGAAAATGTTTGTTGACCAGTGTTATCATTATCTGGGTCTAGGCAAAGTCCTGAAACTTAAAGCAGAAACCTGAATTAAACATTCCTTCACTTCATCTGATCTGTCCTGCTCAATGTACTCAAATAATATTGTTTTACTAGTGCACAGTGTCAGCCTACTTTGCTGGACAGAGCTCAAGAATGCACTGTCTCTGTTTCATGAGGGCTGCCATACTGCTTTCTGCAAATTCTGAAAAAGACATTACTACAAAGGTAATACATTTGTTTTTTTAATAACCCTAAAGGGTTTGTTTATTCCTAAGCTTCTCTGAGATAAAATGTTTGTTTAAAGCATAACTTAACTCAACATTTTCACTTAATATAAAAGGGTAGACAACCCTTTTATGTAAGATACAAATTTAGTTTGTTTTTAGGGTGCAACACCCTAAAAAAAAAAAAAAAAAAAAAAAAAAAAGTGCAGCACCGCCCTCTAATTCTTGAACGCCTAGTTGATCGCCTAGATGTAGCTTAACATGGATTTCCTTGTAAACATTATTAAACTGTTATGTACTGTAAAAAAATTGTTATGATATAATTAGAGGTTTTCATTTTTATTAAAAATTAATGAACACTAAAACCTAGGATATACAATATATGCCCTTTTTTAAGAAGTTGAAGGTGGGGGGTTATGTTCATAAGTGCCTGTATAGGGTAAAGCCATTTCTGTTTAAAACAAGTAAGCACTGAAAGCTAAATTGTCAGTTTGGTATTGTTTCTTTTCTAAGGATATAGGAAAATACATTATCCTTCCCAGACCAAAGCAACTAGATATTTAAAATCTCTCAAATTATATGTTACTCAAGAGGATGAGATCTGAGGTTTGATCTGCATGAAAACAAAGCACATTTACTTCTCTTTACCTTTAAACTGTGGGAATTTGTAGATTATTAGATGAAAAAACTCTAAGGCTCGGTACACACGTCCAATAATTGTTCTTAAAAAACGAACGATTAATGACCAATCAACAATTATTCACAATTATTTTGAACGATCATATTGTGCACAATTCTGTACATGCTGAAACGATACGATCGTTCATAAATAATCCACCATCAATGTACACACACTAGATACAATCGTTTCAATGATGCAGGAAGTGACATGTACAGGAGAACGTGTATCACAGAACAATCCACGATCACTGAAGGACAGTACACACAATAGATAGCGAACGATCGTCGCCCAATCAGATCTGTCGGGACAGTCTTTTTTTTCCAGCGCCATTCATCATAGTCGTTGACCAGTGGTAGTGCACTTTTTTTGTTAATGATTATCGGCCAAACAGTTGTTGATCGTTCATTTAATTACTTATTAATTATTGCACGTGTGTACGTAGCCTTAGGTACATCAGAAAAACATTATGTTGGCAAAATGAAAACGTAACCATTACAGCTATGAAAAAGTAATCCTCAAGAGAAATTCTTTTTTATGTGCTCTTTAGTATTAGATTAGTTAGATGACAAGCTTTAATGGGGTTGATTTAGGCTGTTCACCCTGCAAGTCTAAACTCCTTCACTAAATCAAATCCAGTGTCTCAGTCGTTAAGAGAATCAGGTTGTCAAGTAAAATATTAATTACCAGCAAAGCTAGGACTTGCCTTGTATGTCTTACAGTCCTTGCAAACAGATCCTACTCCCATGCACGTGCCAGAACCTGCTGTTAATACATCTGTTTCAGTACTAAGAACTCATTCACACTAGCGCATTGCAGGTAACATACACAGTTCTATGCAATAATTTTGCAAACAAATATTAGTATAGTGTTATAAGTATGGACTTTGTAAAGCACTGTTTAATATGTCAGCGCTATATAAACACTGTGTAATAATAATAATTAGTAAGATTGTGCCTGATTTAATAAAGCTCTCCAAGGCTGGAGTAGATACACTTTCATCAGTGAAGCTGGGAGATCCAGAAAACCTGGAATGGATCTGGTCCAGGATTCACCGCATTTGCATGATAGCAATTCATACCTCCAGGAATACTAGCTTTTTTATCACTTTTTTTTTATCAAAAAAACTGGGAATTCATCCTTAAGGTTCACAGCAACAAAAGACTTTTAAGTAAGTTCTCTCAGCAGCTCAACACACTATATTGACCCAATAAAAGCACCTGCTCCGTGGTTACATTAGACATAAAAGGGATATGGGGATGCTGGAGGTAAGTTGCTGCTGGAGGGCAGATCTTTTGTTCTTCTATTGATTGCAGGCCTAACTTCTTGTCTCATTTTTTTGCCTCAAGATTTGGACATTGCATAGGCAAATTTACTATAGTAAAGCGTCAATCCCTATGATCAGATATTGATTGATGCTGACAGATGCAATACTGTCTGTCAGCATCAATCCCCTCTCCTTATAGTAGCAGACTATGAAAGATCCTACCCTGTTTCCCCGATGATAAGACACTGTCTTATTTTTTTTTGAAGGCCAAAATATGCTCTAGGGCTTATTTTCAGGGGGATGCCTTATTTACCCATGAAGAAGACTACAGTACACAGTTATTGTTCA
>NW_027320815.1:0-2660 GCF_032062135.1 Pyxicephalus adspersus | reverse complement strand
TAAGTAACTGCCGTCAAGCAAGTACATTAAACAAACCTTGGCATGATGGTGGATTGTAAAAGCTCCAAGAATGCTGCTTGGAAGTTCTTGTAGAGGTCCAATATGCAGGGTCAAACAGTGCAGCTCTTCAATGAGCTTCGAAGGAAATTGGGCATCCAGTTCATCATAGGGATGAGCCACAGTATCATCTAGCTGCATTGGAGAATCTAAAAATCTATATAAAATATATCACAAAGAAGAAAATGCTTTAATCAGAACTATGAAAATATTTGTGGTGGACTTACACATAATACTATACTGTATTGTATAAATATTTACAGGGAAAAAAACATATATAAGCAAATTCTACAGAACAGAAAACTGCTAGCAAATATATATCTCCTAGCACTGATTCCTTGAGGGTGATGCAGGAATAATCAGGGTTCAGAAGTGAAATAAACTCATCAAATATACTGATTTCACAATTTAATAAAACTACACATAGTGAAATCTGAACTTACCTGTATATAAAAATCTTCACATAATGCAAAAATTTAAGACACTGACTTCGAATTTCCTCAGCCTCATAGTGTGCATTATTCACCTGACCTAGAAAGAATTATAGGCATAAGGTATTAAACAAAGCATAGGGTCGCCTATTTTAATGTGTGAGCGTGTGTAACCACCCCTCTCTTTTTCAAATGGGGAGGAAAAGTATTATGTCATATGTAACAAGTAATGTAGTATGTAATGTACAGTAGTATGGTAAAATTGTTTCTTTCTATCTGTATGCCTTTAGGGAGATTTCAGTAAACAGAAAGTGACTGGAAATGGAATTAATATTAATAATTATAGGCTCTTCGGGGCAGAGTCCTCTCCTCCTGTGTCACTGTATTTGTCATTTGCAACCCCTATTTAATGTACAGCACTGCATAATATGTTGGTGCTATATAAATCCTGTTTATTAATAATAATAATAATAATAATATTAATGATAATATTAATAAACAGGATTTATATAGCACCAACATCTAGGAGGTGGGGGAAGTAACACACAATAGGGGGATATGTAGTGGTGGGAAGTAGTGACGGTTTCAAAAAGCAGAAGAAGATGGGTAGGTAAGTTTGAAAAAACGGGTTTTGAGCGCTCTTTTAAATGGGCAGGAAGTAGGAGCAAGCCGAATAGGACGAGGAAGACCATTCCAGAGAGTTGGGGCAGCTCTAGAAAAGTCTTGTAGCCCTGCATGTGATGAAGTTATGAGTGAGGAAGTCATTAGTAGGTCATTGGAGGAGCGGAGAGAGCAGCTAGGGGAATATTTTTTTTACTAGGTCAGAAATGTAAATGGGACAATAACCGTGGAGAGATTTGAAGGCAAAGCACAGGAGCTTGAATTTGATTCTCAGGTGAAATGGAAGCCAATGGAGAGAACTACAAAGAGATGTAGCGGAAGAGGAGCGATTTGTAGAGAGTTTGACGCTTTTTGCGGGAAACCATCCGCAGCACCCACAGGGAAAATATCAATATCAAAAGCCAACCTGCACAACTACAAGAAAAAAGTTATTTTATTATTTGTTGTTACATGTTACAAAAAAAAAATATACAACAACAGTATAGCAATAGTAAAGCAAAACAAGTTGACTCTTGCATTTTTGGTTGATCACAAGGCAATGGAGCCCCTAGGAAAGATGTTAGTAGAGCCAGTAAGTAAGGAACTTTATTCAGAAGGAAGTAGAGACTATCATTAAAAAAGTACAACATCCACATGTATGCTCCTAGAGACAGGCAATACATGCATCCACAATGGACAGCCAAGACCTGCAGCTACTAACAGTAGAAAGGAGAAAATTGGAACCTAAATAAAAATCAATTAAATAGTGAATTGGGAATCATCCATAGAGATAGTTGATAGACTTGGGTTTGGACTTTTATCATGATTTTAAAATGATGAAATAAAAGTTGTTGTAATTTTACCCTAAAAGCCACACAACTCCTTATTTTGTGCTGTACTTCTTGATAAACAGCCATTAGTCTTTTGGCCAAAAGTTTTCTTTTTTCTGATAAATATCTTAGGAGGTGGTTCATTGACTTTTTTGAATGCATTTAGGTAAGAGACATCATCTTCTTTAGAATTAAGTAGAACTAAAGTCCTCTCTCCTCACTCCATCACTGGCTCCTGCTCCTCATTAACCTTGTCTTCTTCCAGGTTTGAGTGCTTTGCCATCTTTATTGGCCAGACCAAAATGACCTAACTCCTGCTTATGTGAACCGTAGTTTAATCATTCCTAGCAGCCAGCTATGCTGGGATCTGCATGCATATTCTAGCATAATGTACGTTCAACAAAGATTAAGAACAGGCAGGTTTTTTGTATAACAGACACCTGTCAATCATATCAGAAATTCAGAGCTGTTCTTTTTCCTGTGCATGCCTACTTTGTTATCTAAATACATTTGATTATCTCTTTCTTGTTCCTATCTTGGGGTGTAAAAACAATCATCGTGTTTGTGTTGTACAGATCAGAAAAAAGTACTTTAACAAAATACAACTGGATAGGGCTGACACTTCTCTGGTCCACAAAAATGCAGCATTGTCAATCCACAACAGATGAATGCGTTTCTGGTATTTTTGTTTTACTAACAAGATCATTAAAGTGATAACATATGCTAGTATTTTTTTTTTTTT
>NW_027320814.1:0-2662 GCF_032062135.1 Pyxicephalus adspersus | reverse complement strand
TAGAAGTAAATAGGGACATGTCTCCCCATTCAAAACCTCTAGTGCTCTCTGATTGGCTGAGGAGACACTAGAGGTTTTGAATGGGGAGACTTGTCCCCATTTACCTCTAGTACCGGGGATCGCACACTGAGCCGTGGCTGCATTCATTGATCAGCACAGTCCGCCTTTTTTTTTTTTAAATAAAATTTGTTCTTGATAACTTCGGTAAGCGAGAACGGCCAAATTCACCGCAAGGTTGAGTTTTAAAAACTCGCTCATCCCTATTCAGAAGCAATGTGACAGTGATGTAAAAAATGACTTTAGTTCTGCTATAATTTTGCAAAGTGAACGTTCAACTTACAGAAAATGGTTCACCTCCTGGCTCAGGAAAAAGTCACCTCCTGGCTCAATGCAGAAAAAGCTAATTATTAATATCATATTTCCCTAATGATGACATAGATAATGAACCTTATTTATTAAAGTTCTCCAAGTCTAGAAAGGATACACTTTCAAGTTGGGTGATCCAAAAAATCTGGAACGAATCTGTTACAGCATTGAAAACATTCGCTAAAAAATAGCAAATGACTTTAGGAAATCCATTCCAGGTTTGCTGGATAACCCAGCTTTCTTTTGAATGGCCGACACTCTACTCTTTGCTACAGTGTAGGTGCTTTGCCAGCTGTTATAGTTTGGTTGAATGCTACCCAAATAAAAGTCACCACAATATAAACACACCATGGGTAACATGCTATTGTGCATTTAACACACAGAAAACATGTTTGTACTCATACAGCAGCATACCTATGTGAATAGGCCATAAAATGTCCATTAGAGATGAGCCAATTGATTCACCAATTTTGGGTTTAAAAATCCAAGTTAATATTTGGATTTGTTGTTTCTATAATACTTTAATTATAATGTAGCCAAAGTGATTCTGCTTTACATATGGAGTGCTTACATTTGGATTACTGGTCAAATTCCATAGCGGCAGCCAGCAATCACAATGAATTCAAACAAGAAAAAAACCCGCAAACTGCCTTAAAAGGGAGAACTGACTTCTGAGTAAATGCCGATTTCTCACACCAAGCATGTATGTAAATAACACCTAACCCACCAGGGTATGGAAGCCTGGAATGTGATCAGATTAATATCCAAATAGCTAGTTTTTTCACAACTTCAGACAGGTTCAGTAAAGGCTCAACAAAGTCTTTATAAGTCCCAAGAATGAACATGACATAAATGATTTGTATCATAAATAAGTGAAAGACCCCGAAAGCTGTCAAACCTTAATGATTTCCATATTAATGTGAAACGGCTTCAAGTCCAATTCTAGGTAGCTGACTGTTTCAGGTTAACCTGCGTGACATAGATTGCCCCAGAACTTATGTATGGGTAATCCTTTTCTTTCTGCATGGAATAAAAAATATTTACGTCATGGTCTTCGGGCAGTCAGGAAAACTATGCAAGGATTCAATGCTACAGAATTCTTCAATGCTATAGAATGATATGTTTATAAGGCATGTATAGTGGTTTGTATTTATCTTTCTTTCTTTCTGTCTTTCTTTCTTTCTTTTTTTCTTCCTTCTAAATCTCTTACTCTCTCTTTTACTCTTTCTTTCTCTCTTTCCTCCTTTCTTTCTCCCTCTCTCATTATCTATCTTTCCTTCTTATTCTTTTTCTCTCTCTCTCACTCTCTCTCTCTCTCTCTCTCTCTATACACTTTCATCGGTAAAGCTGGGTGATCCAGCAAACCTGTATTACATCTCGTCTAGGATTCAAAACATTTGCTAGCAAATAGCAAATTACTTTGAAGAAATCAATTCTATGTTTGCTGGATCACCCTGGTTAACTGATGAAAGTGTATGTTTTACAGCCTTGGAGAGAAAGAGAGAGAGAGAGAATAGAAAGGAAAGAGATAATGGGAAAGAGAAAGAGGAAGAGAAATAAAGAATAAGAAGGAAAGATAGATAATGAGAGAGGGAGAAAGAAAGAAAGAAAGAAAGAAAGAAAGAGGCCATTATCTCTCTTTCCTTCCTATTCTCTCTCTCTCTCTTTCATTCTTTATTTCTTTTCCTCCTTTTCCTTCTTTCTTTCTCTCTTTCTTTTTTTATTTCTTTCTCTCTTTCATTTTTTTAAATGCCTATGCATCCGTTGTTTCAGTTTGTAATCATTTAAGAAGACATTTAAAGCCAATGCATGTGGCAGAAGTGAGGTACAATAGGAATACTTACCAATTAATGCCCAAAAAGCTCCCCAAAACATCACAAAAACTCTCACAAAAAATGGTCCAAAAAGCCTTTAAACCCCATTCATATCAAGTGAGGTTTTTGGAGTGTTTATTGGGTTTTAAGTTTTTAAAGTCGAATAACCAGAATAAGCCCTTCAATAATAAATCATAATATGAGGTAATTTGTCCTTTTGTACACTTTACACTAAGATAAGGATATAGATAAGGAAATTAAAGCAATCAAAACAAATTCATCGCTGCAGACTAGCAAGCTCCAATCTGCTCTGTAAGAAATTAGCAAATTAAGGCTTTATTCAAACACTGTGGAAAGGTGCAACATTCTTCTTTACTTCCCTGTCCTATAGAGAGGCCTGAACAATATAGGGCAGGCATGTCAAAGTCTGGCCCGGGGGCCAAATCTGGCCCCCAATGTCCTTTCTTTTGGCCCCCCCCCCC
>NW_027320813.1:0-2663 GCF_032062135.1 Pyxicephalus adspersus | reverse complement strand
CCACACTCCAAAATGTTTAACCTGCACAGTAATAAACCTAAGTGGCCTATGTATTCTCACAGGAATACAAATCTATTGTGATGTAATTAGAAGTCAGGTTTTAGGACATAAACCTAACTTATTTCATTAACACTATAAATGTATAACAATTTTATATGTGATTTAAAGATGGTTAGTTGCTGGTAGTGTTAAGCAATGATTTGCGCAAAATGTATGGGGGTCAATGAGAAAGTGCAATTACTGCAATTGATAATGTTTATGAGGGATACATTATGTTTTTTTATTACAAATGACTCCTAGAGAAGCTTGTTTATTCAACTGATTATCTTTAACATTGCAAAGAAGGTAGGGGGGGGCTTACTTTGGTCAGTGTTTACAGAGAAGTAAATTCATTAAATATTTAGGCACCTGGCATTTAAATTAAAAACGGAAGTGATTAGAAACCTTATGATTGATATTTGAACTTGTTTTGAGCATGGAAATAGAGAATCTTAGGATAACATCCCCTTCATCTGTGGTGCATATTGGTATAAATGATTCACTACAAACTGAAAAATACAGAACAATTTTAGGATCACCACTGTAGACTTTTTGTTGTTTATCTTTACATAGTGTTGTTATTGTAAATTGTGCTAAATACAGAGAAATTCTAGAGAACTGTGGGAAAAAAAACTTTATAATAACACGATGTGTGTGTTGTTCAATAATGGTGTATACTTCATCATGCTTTGTAACAGCAGCACTGAGAAAATACAGAAATAACAGGGATGGCAAAAGTAGATAACAGCCAAATCAAGTCTATTCTCAAATACAAATCTGACCCTCCCTTAAAGATGCAATGGCTGAATTCTTATTGGTTGAATGAGGTGGCTGCACATGCTCAGTATGATAAGCAGCAGCAAATGGTAAAAAATGAGTGACATTTTCATGAAAATTTAGCGCAAATTAGATTTTCTTTCCTAGTTGCTAGTATATTCAAGTAGTTTATGTAGTATTATGTAGTATAATATGCAAGTATTCAAGTAGTTTTTCAAAATGAAAAATAGGAATATTTCAGATACTAGATGAGTGCAAAAAACACTTTTTAAAAGTTAAATGAAGGTGTGAATATGAAGTATTGTACAAAAGTGTAACATTCTTAATTTCATGGTAAACTGAAACAGATACACATTAGTGGAGGCGATCAATTGAAGGAATAAAACATGAGATAACTCATTGTGATTTTTGATTTCTTCCCTGGACCTCTCACCCTGGCTGCACTTGGACTTAGGGCCTCCCCAGTATTCCTAAAGTTATTTTGGAGCTATGGGACCATCTGTTACATACTTCTTCTCTGTCTATTTCCACTGGTACCCTCATTTCAATTTTTGATAACCTTGCCTGCCTGTCGGACATGAGTGGATCTAGGTTAATGGGTTGGGATTCACCAAAAACTTTCATATAGGAAAGGCTCTCTGATAGTCGCTTGTCCTCTCTGTCCAAACGTCAGGCCTTTTGCCTTCATCAGATTTTCATTGTTGTTTCAGTAACAACAATTCCCCTTTCCTCTCCTCTTTTGAAGAACATCTCCCCTTATTCAGGGCTTAAACTTCATTCACACTTTTTCAAACTTCCAGACTGCAACGCGTACTTTCTTACTTGTATACCTTGCTCCAGGATGATGTTCATGCTTCCTTCCCCCTCTTTGTGCATCAGTAGGAGTGTGATCTAGGTTGCACCTTCTCCTCAGTGGAATGGGAGACCTCATTCTTATTACCTCATGCTATCTCCATCAAATGCAGAGCTCAAGAGAAAAGCTACAAGATACTCACTTGTTGGTACCACTGCCCTGTGGATGTTTCCAAAATCTTTCATCAACATTCTGCGGAATGTTGGAGATGTAAATACCACCACAGTACAATGCTGCACATTTAGTGGGAGTGTCCAATGATCCATCCATTCTGGGAAGGGGTTCCAATTTATAATTCATATGCTGACAGCTCTGTCCCTAACACCCAGGTATAACTTTACTTTTGATTCTTCCCAGGTCTGTCTTCACCACCAAGAAGGGTGTTCTTAGGCATTTCCTGACAGCTGCTAAGTCCATAATACCACGACACTGAAGTTTTTCTGATCCCCCTACCCTCCAGAATTGGTTCCAAGAAATGGAATATATAAAGTACATGAAAGAGGTGGTAGCTAGAGGTTAGCCAGAGTAAATACTATATTCTGATATGTGGACTGCATGGACTTTCTTCAAGCAATACCCTAGTTTTCTGACCCTTTTGGTCTAACTCCTGCTAATCTCGGAGCACTTTTAACTATTGAAAAGCTCAGAAACCTGGCTGGGGAATACCTCTCTTCTTTTCTTTCCCTAGGTAACATCTTTCTTCCATTTCAGATCAGTTTGTGTCCCTATTGACCGTCCCTTTTTTATCCTTTCATCCTATATTGGTGTTTACTAGTCCTTTCCTGTTTGTTATTAATGTCTGAATAAACAGAAAAAAACAATGTTTTTGAGGTGTAAACGTATGAATGTTAAAAGTTTACCTTTGAAATAGAAATATATCTACCTATTCTTCCTCCCTTTCAGGTGCCAAAAATACCTTTTGATTTATCAGAAAGCTTGGATAGTAAAGAAGGCCCTGTATATATATACTGTGTAAGGTTGAATTTCCTGCTGC
>NW_027320812.1:0-2663 GCF_032062135.1 Pyxicephalus adspersus | reverse complement strand
TGGCCGGTGCGCCCCGCTAGTGGGGTCCTTCTTCTGACCCAGTTCGGGGGTGCACCGGCCAGAGCTGCGGACAACCAAAATTTTCTGGCGGACCACCTGTTGGTTACCGCTGGTCTGGATGAACCAATTGGAGCTTTATTTCATTCGCTGGTGCAGACAAAAAAAATAGTTTGGCAGCTAGTGCCATGAGAACTGTGTTGAAGCAGAACTATAGTTCTGCATACAAAAACTGTGAGCAGGCAAGAATGTTGTTGTAGACTTCGTTCTTTGTAGAAGCCCGTTCTGCGATAAAACATACTTCCCTTGTTGTTCACAATCTCAAGAATATATATTAAATTCACTGCTATAAAATACATATTTTTATTGTCCTTTTGTAAGATGTCTTAGGTTGCAGACTATATTTTAGAATAAAATGTGCATTTTATGCCTGAATATTTTTTTTATCATCAGTTTTTTTCAGTAAAAGCATAAAATTTATTATAGTTTTAGTGGTGTGTTTGAGGTCGGCGTCTTGTTGAAACACCCATTTCAAGAGCACTTCCTCTTTGGCATATGGTAGCATGACCTCTTCGAGTAATTTGATGAATTCAAACTGATCCGTGATCCTTGGTATGTGATAAGTAGGCTCATAGGATTGGGCTGGCCAATCATGTTGGCCTGGAATTGGATATTGTCCATTTGCACTTAACAGAACTGTTACAGGACTTGTAAATATCAGTTTGACAACTGGGTCCAACTGTGTATTTTAGGAAATTGGCTTGACAAAAACTTTGTGTGCCTTTTGGTTGTTGCCACAATGAGGACACAGAAGCTTCTTTACCCTGAGCAAGTCTCCTGCTTTCTCCACTGCATGTACTTAACCGCTGCGTGAAATGATGTTTCCGCCTAACTGATTGACTTCTACTTACTTGCAAAGTGAATGCTGGTAAATTGGGTGAACTTGTGCATTTAAATATACTTAAAGTCAGAATCATAACTTTATTGTCATAAACAGGAGAACTTTACAGAATGAAATATGCCTTTTTTGCAAAAGAAGACCAAGGAATTTTAAGATATTGGGTTTGGGTCTTTATTAAAGCTCACCAAGCCTAGAGATAATAGACTGGAGATAATCTAATCGAATCCGTCTAGTGTTTCATTTAGCAACATGCACATCTATAAAAATATATTCTTAAACTGAACCTGTACTGTGGCAATGAAACAGGTTTTCTAAATATTTCACAGCCCCAAATGTCTCTTCATAGAAATACATAGAATATTTTTGTGAATATTTGGAAAAAGAAAGAGCTTGGCTCAGAGACTGAGACAGCTAACTTGTGATCACTATGAACACACAACCGTGCCTATGGTGAGCGCCTCATCCAATAATGGTTCTATATTCTCCAAAGAAAGCAGTGATTTTGTCCTGAACGTGGCCTGATTTATGAAAGCTCTCCAAGGCTGGAGAGGATACACTTTCATCAGTGAAGCTGGGTGATACAGCAAACCTGGAATGGATCTGGTCCAGGTTTGAAAACATTTGCTAACAGAAAGTAAATCCATTCCAGTTTTGTTGGATCATCCAGCTTCACTGATGAAAGTGTATCCTCTCCAGACTTGGAGAACTTTCATAAATCAGGCCCACTGTCTCCTCCGAAAACTCTTTATGGAATTCTTCTCTGCCAGTCAAATTATCCTTCCCAAGTACAGCATAGCAGTAAAAAAACTAACAATGCCATTCCTCTGGACCAACTATGTCTCAAAGGGTTTTATATCTGGGATATGTTTGTTTCCCTAGTGGTTGAACTTGATGGACTTATGTCTTTTTTTCAACCTAACCTACTATGTAACTATGTAAAAGTCTGTGTATATCCCACACGTGAAGGTGTTTTTCTCCAAAGCTTACATCAACAGAAGTTAACATGAGAAGCCATAGTTTTTGCATTAAACTACCCAACACTTAAGTTTTTTAAGAAGGAATGCAGTAACAATATTAAAAAAAACAGAACAATAGGATGTAACTTACCTTCTAAGGGACAAAGTCTTGTTACTTTCTCTGGCATTAGTTTTCCTTGCTTGTGTTGACAATAGACTTCAGCAATCTCCTGACGACACTGTTTTGACTTAGCTCGAGAAAGTGCTGATATTGCTTCTTTACCCGTGATCTCACATTTAGGAGGTAGCTCATACTTAATTTCAGGAGAGCTACTGCCAGCCTTCTTTGTATGGTGCAATTTGGTGCTTCTATATCCATCTTTGAGGCTGTTCGTGCTGAGGTTCTTTGAAGGGTTACCCCCATAGTGTAATACTTCATTGGAGTTTTTACCTAGCAATGAATTCTCCTTTACTTTCTCGTCAAGTTCTAGTTTCCTTTTTAAATGTTCTTTCTGCTTGCTAAGAGATTTTTTCCCTAGCTCCGTCTGATGCTTATGCCTTTGAGTCCTTGGAGCAAAGTTACTATTATCAATATTTTCAAAGTCTTTTGGAACGGAATTCTCATTATTGCTGTCTGTCCGCATTTTCTCCTTTGGACGGTGAGAAAAATATCCATCCTGCAACAAGCAGAAATTAAAGATTTTTAAGTCAGTTGTTATAAATACGGAGAAACTGGTAAATAATACAATAAAAATAAGTAAATAAATAAAAATCAAGGATATTTTTATGGTTCATTTAAAAATGTCCAA
>NW_027320811.1:0-2663 GCF_032062135.1 Pyxicephalus adspersus | reverse complement strand
AAAGCCTGCTTTACATTGGGATATCCAACAGGCTGATTAAAAGGCTTGCCAATGAGGAATAATTTAGCCATTCTCTTCTATAATGCCAAAGACTTGATCCTGGAGACCAACTTCTCTACCTTTAGAGACATGGAGGGGTAGCTGGTAGCCCCCTGATGCCAATGAAGTATGTTGCATGTTCCTTACCAAGCATTACCAGCTACATTCAAACACCATGTGGTTTTGCAAGATACTTATATTGCTGGAAGGAAAACTAATAAAATCTTAGGGTCACCAGAATGCCTATCTGTTCTTCGCCAGCTTTCCCTCAAAGTCAAGGGTCAACGATTTTCTTTGTGTTTGGGACTAGGGGTATTATAACCTTGGAACTGGTGTTCATCACAGATGGATGTATTTTAACTTTTCAGGAAATAAGAGGTAAGGATGGTATACCAGCTTCACATTTCCTTCAATACTTCAAACTAAGAAGTTTGGTATGATCCAATTGGCTCCCACACCCACAGGATGCAATAGATGCACTACTGCAGGAAGGTGTCCCTGGCATGGCTACAATCCTGCATTGGAGGCGAGGTTCTCTCAGTCCCCTTCCTAGCAATTTGCTGGAGAAATATGATTTGAACAAAATGGTTATTAAAGTAGAACTCATGTTTGATCGGCCAGGGAGGGTGCAGCTTATCTTTGGTTGCAAGAATACCCAGCAATCCTTGTTTCCGCTTTTACTTGCCGGGACTGAATGAAGTCCTGCGATATCCTGGCCAACCAAATGCCCAAAGATTGTATCGAAGAAGAAAAGAAGGAAAAACGTGGTGTTACCCTGCAACGAAATGACAGGTAAGTATAACTGGTTTAGTTTCATTTTAATGTGCTCCATATCTATGACTCGGACAAAAAACTAAATTAGGAATAGTTTAAATGTGGTTATATCAGAGGCCTCCAAAACTGGTCTTTTTAGGAAAAGCATGTATTTATTTCCAAATGGCTTTTAAGGAGTAGGATATGCACGTTAGCATGGGGAAAATAATGATGGCAACTTTTTGATGATGATGATGATGGCAACTTGCTTTAAAATTCAAAAGCATAGGCAAGTAAGAAATGTAATCAATGGGCAAATTAAATCTGGTAATGGCCCACAGGAACAAATCATTTTTAAATACCACCACGGTGAACCCCAGCACTTTATAGCCCACTGGATACAAAGCACATTAGTGTATAAATAGGCACTGCAGATTAGCTACATGTAATTAGGAGACAAAGGTATATGAACAATACCTGGCTGGGAATTGGCATTATCTGCAACAGTAACCAGGACTGCATTGATATAACTGGGACAGCTACCCGATACTTTTACTAGAGATAAATAGAGGTCTGCAATTCAAAGTCCACATTGTGAAGTTAGATATACAAAAAAAAAAAAATCTAGGAAATACAACTCCCTCCTGCAACCTCTAAACCATCCTTTTTAGGCTGCATACACACGTTGGAAAGGATCTTTCATGATCCGTTCCCATGACAAAAGAATAAAAGACACATGAACGAGCGCTCTACATACAGGGCCGTTCTGCTCTATGGAGAGGGGGGAGAATGACGGAGCTGAGCACTCTCCCCCTTCACTTTCATTACGATAATTCGTAATCCGTGGATTCGCCAAGACGAATCCATGAACCACAAAAGCTGTACACACACCAGATTCTCGTCGGATTTCAGCCCTGAGGTGATTATGGGATGAGAATCATCTGAGGTGTGTACATAGCCCTAGGCTGCAGATGAGGGCCAGTCTCCTACTATCACCTTTTGCTAGGTCACTGCCCTGTATACTCTTCTTCTTCTATGAGCTGCTGGACAGTAAATAGAAAATGTCCAAATAACGCACCCAATGGTATGGACACTCAAAGATGGATCCCACCTGATGAGGTAGAGAGAAGGCTTGAAATAGAAGCAACACATGGCTGCAGATTCAGGGGTATTAAAAGGGTAATTCCTTCAAATCTAGTGTACTTTTTGACTGGAGATTCATTTTACCTACTATACACATCTGAATAAGCTTTTATGTAATTCATTCTTTGAAGTCATTATAAATGTTTGCTCTTCATGCTGTGTTGTAGTAAGCTATAATTTGATAAAGCTGTTGGAATCAACTTTTTGTACTTGTTATTCTAGCAGAATAATCCAATCTTTTCCTGAAAAAAATGTATTTGTAATTGTACTGAGGCCAATGTAGTTCAGTAAAAGAAAACAAAACTCCAATTTTTTAAATCTTCACATAATTCTCTACAACGCTTGTTATAGAACTTAGAAGTGACCTCTTGATTTTTTTTGGCAAATATTAGGATGGTAAATCATACGCTGCCGCCTTTATCTCCTAGGGACTTCCAAATAAAGATGTCATATGGTTCCACGTTCTGCCCAGATCACCCCTGCTCTGGTTGCAGTTAGGGTGTTTCTTATAAGTTATTATACTTTCCAACATCTGAGATAAAGCAGTATAGGTTTTGGATTGTTTGTGACTTTCAGTGTCATGACGCAGTCTTGTAAAAGTCTGCGTTGGCCACAACAAGCATATAGATCAAGAATAGGAACTTCAAGGTTACTGAACTCACCTCTGACTTTTCAAGCTTGTTCTGTGCCTCTACCTGAGCAACAACTTCATTCATATTGGTCTCCAG
>NW_027320810.1:0-2664 GCF_032062135.1 Pyxicephalus adspersus | reverse complement strand
CACTCAAAAACAGCTCCAAGCAATTGTATTGTGGATACAAGTATGAAAGTGTATGTAAACTGAAATTTAAAAACTTTGGAAGTTATTAAACAAAAGCTGAAGATAAACTAAATCCTCCTTGGACTATTCTGTAACTTTCAGGAGCTATTGTAACTAAAGCTAAAAGTAACAATATTGTATGTGGTCAGGTTCTTTATTACATAAGGGACAGGCGATGTATTTCCTGCAATAAAACAAACTTACCTGCCTATTTGAAATTATTTAATTAAACCCACCGCTCTTCATCAGGGCTGACATCTTCACCTGGTTCTCCTCTAGGATCTTCGGCCATCTTCCTTGGGTAGACCAGAACGACATAAAGAAATGTGCAGGAAAAATAAAACATGCTGCACATGCACACAGGAATTTATTTTAGCTATGGCTAGATTATACACTGAGCTTCGCACACACGTGTCGGTAATCACTATCTTCATAGGCTGAGCTGTGCTTGTGTTGCTCAGCATATGATGTTGAGATCCCAGATACTGAATGAGCTCAAGAACCTGCCTGGTTGCAATTTTTTAATTTTTTGCTCTAGTTTACCTTTAAGGTTCATGGCTCCACAAAAGGATCCAAAAGACAATTTAATTTACTTTTTACCATCTATTCTGATGTACTTAACAAAAATTTTGTAACTTTGCTAAATTACCCAACTTTAGGAAAGTATGTCTGGCATTGCAAAACAGCCTAAAAAGGTTGTGCACTCCAGTGCTGTCCAACCCCAACCATTAATTGAACACATTTTTAGTATTTCTCCAACATACGGCAGTATGTTCAATCAGGTGTGGTTTATAAAGAGTCAGAAATAATATGAAAATCATGACTTATTTATAGGCCCTGGGAACTGAAGTCGGACAGCCCTGCTCTAGAAATCCTTTGTGCTTGGTCTCAGAAATCCTCAAATGGCTTCACCTGTCCTAATTCTCACATGGAGTCATGTAAAGTGGTTTCACATTACTGGCTTCCTGTATAATAACAGGTGACACCCTCTAATAGAATGAAATCTTCTTTCATAATGACAAATGACATTTTCTCACAGACTGATAATGTTTTCTTCTGCTTCCGAACTCCAACATTGCTTGGATGATACCTGTTGTGTAACAAACTCTTCTACATAACACTGGAAACCACCATTAATCTGTTAATAATTTGACTTTACATTAGATTTAAATTAATTGAGTGTTTATTTTTATTGCTATCTCCATTATTGAGATTTAACAAGTGTAGGAGGTGAGGGGATTGGTGTAACTGATAGAGAGTTGTTGATGAGTGGGGAAAGGAGGACCTAAGGAAGGCAAAATATAGACATAATACACTTCAGCTTTATGAATCCATAGTAACACATGTGTTTTCCTGCACTTGATAACAGGGCACAGCAATACCCCTGGTCCAGCCTGGTTGTGAATAATCCAGTACACGGTTCATCTACAGGATAATAGCACTCTTTCTTACATCAGTGCACAATTCTCCATTTGGTCACATAAAAGCTGGCTGCGGTGGCAGCCGGACAAAGTGTGATGTCATGTAACAGTCCCAAATAGTATAAAAAGAGGATCAGGAACTGCTGAGGAAACAGGCAGACAACACTAAAGCATAGGGATTATACACAGACATAGCTGAATGGACAAAAAAATGAATGTAACGTAAATGTCCAGAAAATAACCCAGTCAGGACAGAACATGCAGAAAGTTCATTTTTGCATAATGCAGAAATGTTAACAGCTGGATCAATGGAGCTGTCCCAAGACAATACCCTGAGACTGAGCAGGGATAGAAAATTAATCCTTCTCAAGTGAGGAATCATGGGATGCTGGTATCATTGTCAAAAGAGATGCATTTACTTGTGATATAGCCTTAGGCACGGTGCATAACGTGAATGATTGCAGACATGTAACACCACTGGCATTGTTAAATATTTCATTGATTTGTAACACCTGACCATAGGTGTATCACTGGAGAGGAAATTACTTTACAATGCACTGCTACTATGTTGCAGCCAGTAAGATGAGAATACCATACTTCTTTTTATATGAAAGAAATGTGTGAATATGAATTTGTGCAGCAGCAATAGTAAAATAAAAGTTGTATATTAAGGCTCATTTGTAATACATAGCTTGATTTGGAATAATTACTAGACACAGTTACATAGGGAGAATTAGGGGCAAGGTGCAAATATTTAAAGGGGAAAGTCATAATTAACAAAAAAATGATTCTTACACATGCATGAAGTCCCGGCTATGCTTAGGTTTTCTTTCGGAAGATGTTATCCCCTTGCGTGTAATAACATGCAGAATGCCAGTAGAAATGTGGAAGATGCCTGCCTATTGTCAGACTGCAGAGACTCTGGGCTTAGGAAAGTCAGAAATTCTAATCTTTAAAAAGCATGTGTCACCAGACCATTCATTTTAATGCTATCCTTAAGCCTGCTAGCCTGAACTATTCTTTAAAAAATAAATAAAAATGCCTCTACATACATCTTAAGTGAATGTGCATTTAGAAAGACTCTTCCAAGGTCCTACATTGAGCCAGTTATAAAAAATTAACAGTAAACAGGGAAGTTGGCCACGACCTTCTTTTGTATGCCCTGAAGTTAAGCAAATGCTCATAAGGGAGCAAGTGTGCTGGA
>NW_027320809.1:0-2664 GCF_032062135.1 Pyxicephalus adspersus | reverse complement strand
AATAGAGTAAAAGAACAGAGCAGGAGGCATTGAAGGCTAGTCTGGGGCTTCAACCTAAAGCACAGGATCCCACTGGTGCGCAGGTCTAGGACTGAGACTTGAGGAACAGTTCAGAATTATTCCCTGATGTCAGTTGTGTTTGGGACTGTATTCTTCTTTTTGTATTTCAATTTTCAAAAATAGGGTGTATTGATGTTAGCAAGTGGATTTTATTCTAAACACATTGTACTGCCCTCACCCTCTCGCCATGTGAGTGTTGGATTTTTATTAATTCCCTTTAAATCAGAGACATGCAAGGCTTTCTGGGTTTCTGATGTCACCATAAAAAGAGGGACCTGGGTACAAACTAGCCGTCTCTATGAGGGTGAGAGCTACATATACATTTTATATAGTCTTATTTTCCAAGACCCCGTAAGCAGACATAGTTCTGAAAGCCCTAATGAAGGGGTGAGGCTTTTGGCCCTTGAAAGGCATAGAGTTTCATTGTATTAAAGTAATTTGTTCAGCTTTGATGCACCTATTGTACACTCCTCTTCTAGATTCTGCTTTTGGATGTTTGTCCTTGTAGCTGCACCAATTGGGATAAGAACTACCTTAGCAGGGGGAACATTACCTGAAAATAATATATAATAAGATAATATTAAGATAAATAATATATAAAATATAATATATATCTTTTCTGGACCATGCATAGACTTTAGCCTACTAATGTTCCAAGAGCCAACTAATATTTCTTCTTTGGTAAGAACTAAGCCTAAATTTCTCTTTGTATGTAATATGTTGATCATGGCTATGCAGTGATGTGGGCAAGGCAATGACAACTCCCACCGACTCCTAATAAATGTCAGGGTAGAGAAAAATTATTTTGGGTGTTGGATTTAGAAGATTGCCATATTATCAGCCCTCCAGCTCTCGTAACTGAGATTAAATTATTAATAGGTTGTATTTTGAGGATCTAAAGCCTTGCCATTTGTAACTGCATAACAAGTTTTTTTCCAGACAGCAGCTCTTATTAAACCTTTTGTTGTGGATAAACACTTGAGCAGACAAATAAAAAAATAGAAATCCAGATTTTGTTCCACTTTTTCCCTAACAGCAGAAAAAGGATGAAAAGCTGAGTACAGAGACGATATTAATGGCGTTCTTCGTAATACGAGGGCTGGAAAGATTTACTCTGAAAACAAGCATGACATGGAGTGTTTTCCTGTTAAGTAGGAAATGCATTGAAGGGCTTCTTGAAAACCACTTTAAGAAGGGATGTAGGAAAACGGAGCAAGTCAAAATGAAAGAAAATGTATTCTAAAAACCATGTTTTTTTGCAGTTTTACCTTGTTAGATGAAAACTGGTAAATGGTTCATTTTTCTGCTATAATAGAAATAGGTGTAGGCAATGGTTTTAGGCAATAAAGCAAAATTATTTCACCTTAGGTCATTTTGCTATTGAATTCATTGAATTCTAGTTCTTAAAGTGAATGCATGATATAATAATATATTTCTCCCTCCCTTTCTTGCTGCAGGAGATTGTACTTAAAACTTAGGTAAGGGACATACTTCCTTTCCTCTTCCCATTCCTAGCTGATAAATATTCATTTTGCCCGCTCTTATCCCGGGTTCGGGATCTACTGGGATCTTGATTGGCTGGGCCAGAATGATGTTTCACCTGTGTATGCGTATCCATTTATTCTAGAACCTAGGCATTCTGAGAATGTCGATTGCTGTGAATGCGCACCATATTGTATGTTCTAAAGAACATTGTGGATCTGGTTATTCTATTGTAGAAAATACGTCTAAAAAGAGGTATCTTTTGCAATAAAGAACCCACCTGCTTGCTGTTGTTTTCCATTTTATTTTATTTAGTTTTATGTTCTTCTTTAAAGACTTGACAATACTTGGAATCCCTCTCTGCCATGTTTTCTTATCCAAAATGAAGGGGTCAATTTACAAAGCATTCACTTCCACCAAACAATCTCAGGTAGTGAATCAATCGCTGTTATTCAACAACACATATACCCAGAAGATTCACCTGCAGAAATTGTTTGCTGAATGTCAGATTGACTTCTATATAAATGCGCTCCTACGTCTTTCCTGACATTGGCTAAGAGAATGAGGCTGAAATCCTAATATAGTTAGTTTGACTTATTACTGGAAACTCTCAGATATAAAAGAAAACCCAAATGACCCCACAGTCTGTAGACAAGAAGTCCCGACACAAGGTCGACAGGGGTCTGGAGATCGGATTAGGGTTGTCTGTGGAGGAACCAAGCTAATTCAGTTTCCAAGAAGGTGAGTAAACATTAAGTTTTAGATTATTAGCAAGTATTCTGGTCACTAGATTTAGATTTTTGATGCCTCCAAGTCTTTAAAATGTCTCTAAAGCCATCTTTTTTAGTGTATGTTTATTATATTTCTCTACTTTTTTTTGTTTGCCGTTTCCATTTGGGAAGACTTTACTTCCTGTCCTATAGACATAACAGGAACTAGATCTCTCAAAAGTGGTAATAATTACCCTCTTAGATAGTTGTCATTGGAACCCTTGTCCACAATGAGATTTCTTCTCTATTCCTGTTTAGTGACTGTTTAAAGTTTTGGTTTTCCTAACCTTTTCTGCTTTAGGGAAGATGACCCTGCAACAATAAAATTCTGATAAACTTTATCTATTTATTC
>NW_027320808.1:0-2664 GCF_032062135.1 Pyxicephalus adspersus | reverse complement strand
TGTGCTATAATTCAAAAAAGATAGAATTTTTTTTTGAGATGGTTTTATGTAACTCTGAAGCTGATTGTGTTGTTCTTTAATCCCAGGTTTCTTTCCTGCTGCAGGTTTTACTGTTGTCTGACTTGGCTCAAAACGATAATTAAACGACAATAACCTGTACAGTCATATCCTGAAAACAAAGAACTAGTTTAAAGAAATGTGAAATGTGGCTTTCATGGTTGTAGCTATAAATCAGCTTATATAAATGTTTCAAGCCTTTTACAAAGCTATTTATTTTAAAGACAAAAGTGAGAAAGTATTAAAGTTTATGGTCGCTTGTATGCTAAGCACGTAAAAATTGGAATTCTAGTATCTTTCAGGTTCTACAAGTCAGTCAGCAGCTGTATAAACTGTAATTTGTATGTTATTGATGCTGCTATTTACATAAACGGTTTATGGTTTAGTTTTATTTTTAGGGTTAAAGTATCTCTATCCTTATAATAACAATTATATTGTTATTTCAAAAGCTGTTTTCGTCTTTTTAAATGTAAGGTTTTTATTTAAGTAATGTCAAATTTTATTAACAATATGTTATAATCATGTCGTGAAGGTTTCTGTTTAGTCCTTGTATAGGGTGACAACTGTCTACCAGTTGTTTTCCTGCACTGTCACTCTATCATATGCATCCCTGCTGGAGACTAAAAAGGACATTGCTCACTGATAATATTAGCACACAGGCATGGTCACAATTGTCAATACCAAGAAGCTAGTATCCTATCACATATAGCTACCCTTTGGATTTGTGCTACCCATGGCATAGATGTGGGTAGTGATGTCATTGGTAGCACAATATTATGCTACCTATCAACTTCCTGTATTAAATCCCATATATCTTCTAAACTGTGTGTTACATGTATCTGATTTTTTTAAGGTATGAAGAAAACCCTCTGAGCTATTACCAACCATTCCAAACCCCTAGCCTTTGTGAGTTTTAAGATATTAAGTCAGAAGTTTGAAAACAAAAATAAACATGGATCTATTCTCACATGAAGGGGGCTATGAAACCAATGGCTCCCAGGGGCTTTAAAACCAAACATGCAAGTCTGGGGCTCAGGTTAGCCTCAACATAGCCCTTTTAAGTGGCAAGAGAACCCCTGTAAGTCCTGAAAATATCAGGGCCATATAACATACAGTTTAGGTTTGAGGGATGAAACACAGGAAGTTATTGGGTGGCATGATATGACAAGAAGACACATATGTCATATTGTACTAGAAATTATGTAATTGAACATACCCACTTCCAGGGTATCATAAAATCTAACAGGTAGCGTGATCTGATAGGACACCACTCCAGAACAGTGATATACATCTGACACTGGAGTGCATTTTAAGCAAAACTGGACTAAAAGAAAAGTATTTTAAAAATTGTGACAATAATATTTTAAAAAACACAATAATTATTTTCTACACAATGATATAGGAAACTAAATGTCATCCATCTAGTCCAATGCTGCTGGAATGATCTAGCTGTTCCAGCAGATGGAACCCGAGTTCTCCCAAGATCTCACATGTGGATTGTTACCCAGTTCATCATCGCATTGTGCACAGGGGTATAATTCTCATTTGTGACATGCTGTACTGTTTGGCAGAAAGAAAACCCCATTACAATGAGTCACTGTATGAAAATGATTATCTTGTATCTTGTTACTCACTGTTTCTTTAGTTTATGCAGTCTATTTTAAAGTGCAGTGTTTGGAAACAACCACTATCTCACTGTCCCTTAGTGTCTGCCTTAAATGTGTATGACTACAGATGTGGGTGAGGTCTTCTTCCCACTGTGATAGCCTGACCACATCCCAGCAGTATTTACATCCGTGCATCCTTCCAGCAGCTTTGTAATGTGTTAATGCATGCGGACATGGAGTATATTAGCTGTGTGTATCATAAAGTATAGGCTCCATTTATAAAACAGGAAATCAGACAACTCAAACATTCCATCATGGGAATCTTCCAGATCCATGTGTTTCAATGGTAGTAATTGATTCACACCAGTGAATGTTCAAGGGAATGTTAGATTCCCTGTTTATTAAATAGAGCTCTATGTGTTGTTGTTGTCCATGACCAAACTAGCTCATGTGACACTTGTCATAGAGTTAGAGGACAACAACACTTTAAGGAGTTTTTTTGTGGTAATAAATGTGATAATACTTCCTAATTTGATGAACATGGCTGTGTTTCTGGACCATTCTAACATGGGGGAACCCTAAAATAACTTGCAGGTCTTCAGGGAACTCCTTTTATAATTACTGTATTCACAGCTCACAGTACATTAGCTTGGTGATCTTTGGAAAGAATGACTCTTATATATATATATTATATATATTTCTGGGAAGAATGTCACCATTATAGATAACAAAATTGTTCTTTGGTTTTAGTGGTAACTGGTCTGAGAGATCCAAATTGCTCACAGGTCAAGAAACCTCCGGATGAACTCAAAGATTCAAAGCAGAGAAACACTGCTTTTGAGACTGTGAAACTTAAATGCTGAATATTGCCCCACCGACATTAAATGCAAAATTTTCTTCTTTTTTTTGTAGGATGTGAAGATTCTTGCAAAAATCGGTGTGGAGACAAGCCTAACAAAAAAAAGTACACATGTCAGTGCAATAATCATTGTGAAAGGTT
>NW_027320807.1:0-2666 GCF_032062135.1 Pyxicephalus adspersus | reverse complement strand
TGCAATCATAACAAGAGTTTATGGCCCTGATTTATTTAGGTTCTCCAAGGCTGGAGAGAATACACTTTCATCAGTGAAGCTGGGTAATCCAGCAAGCCTGTAATGGATTTCCTAAAAGTCAAGCTTTTTGTTAGCAAATGTTTTCAATCCTGGACCAGATCCATTTCAGGTTTGCTGGATAACCCAGCTTCACTGATGAAAGTGTATTCTCTCCAGCCTTGGAGAACTTGGAGAACTAATAAATCAGGGCCACTGTCTCAACTGTAGCCATTCCCAAGAAAGAAAAAAAGCAATATTACGTAAACCTCTCTGGTGCCAGCTGGTTTACCTTCTCCATTCTTATACTAAAAGTTTCAAAACTTTTTAGTAGAGTGTAGTTTAGTTTAGTCCTCCCTCTTCCAGATATTATTGCATATGAAGCTACCTGTACTGTACTACATCTGTCAACATTCTTTAGACCCTAAAAGAGGTGTGCAAGGTCTTTCATTTTTCTAGTTTGCTCACTGATGCAGCTCTAAATAATAATAATAACACTGGCAGTGAGATTGTGGTGCAATTACCTATTTCTCACACCGAGAAGGCTGCCACATGGCAAGTCACTGGATGTAGAATCTCCCCGTGGCAAGGGCTACAGTGAGACCGCTATCAATTGTGCAGGTGCTGCACACAATTGAGCAAGAAAGCACCAGATGTGAACCTGCCCTTAGTGCACTGGTTACATCTTGCCGTTGTCCTATCCCACATGTCAATCCTCCCTCCATCCCAAAGTCCCCTCCCTTTTTTCCTGTTCCAATTCCTAAAACTTCATAAAAGTGTTAATACACTCATCCTGTGTAACACCATGGTATAGCGTGACCTCTGTATCACTGCTGGTCATTGAATGTTAGTACACCTTTGCAAGTCCATATCTAAGGAGAGGTCAGTAGTGTCTTAAAAATATACTAAATAAAGGATTCTATAGCAAATGTAAATTTGTAAAAAATGTCAGAACAGGTATCTGTACAGTGCAGGTGGTGGTAGCAGTTTCTGGTGTGATGGGGTGAGCATTCCGAATGTGTTTTGTTGCAGAACTATGATATACAGAAATACAAATCCTTTTGTAGAACCAACAGGTTTCAAACATGTATGCCATCTGTGTAAACTGTTGTTCTCCTTGAGTTCATCTTAAGGCAAAATAAGTGATGTCCATGCAGTGTTGGAGCTTAAGTGTTTCATTAATAATAGAAAAAGACTTGGGTATATTCAAGAAGAACTTTGACATTTACATTCTTGAATATGAAATATTGATGGACTGAAAAAGTGCTGGTGTAATGCTCCTGCTGAGACAAAAGGTTGTTTTTGTATTGGTAGTTTTCATTTTATTCAAAAGTTTTTGTTGTTTTTTTATTCAGCACTTTACAAGCCAAAGAGAAGACTTTGAGGGGACCAGAGATAGCATTCTGGTGTGGCTGACCGAAATGGATTTGCAGCTTACTAATGTGGAGCATTTCTCAGAAAGTGACATCGAGGAGAAGATGCAGCAATTAATAGTATGTATTTGTTTGTTTCCATTGGCATATCTGTTTATGTGGTTTTCATTTTGACATGTTTGTTTAATATATAATTTTATTATGGTAATCACTAAAATGAAATACAGCTTTCTAAACATTGTTTACAGGAGTAAAAAATGAAAAGGCTTAAAGAAGCTCTGTGCTGTACACAATGTTAGATGCATCATTTAAAAGGACTACTAGTACCATATACCACTGTTTACATATTATTAGAGGTCTCATGTATTTCTATTTAAAGTTTCTGATTATTTTTCCTCTATGCGATAGATGCAATGTTAGGCAAGAAAGACACAAGAATGACCAATGCATTTAGTTATAATGATTCGCGAGGGCTTTTTTTTTTTTTTATAAATTAAAACAAAACAGAAAGGATATTTTTGCTATAATATTGTGGGCAAACCATAGCACACTTACCATGCAAAGTTATCCACTCCAGTTCTGCTGTATCAGCACTTTGTCACTTCCATCTCCTTTTTAATTCAAAGTCATCTAAATTGGTTGGTCCTGAATAATTTAACTTCAGTTAGGATTATACATACTTCTGTCCTTTTTTTGAAAAAAAAAAAAAAGAAATCCACCTGGCCTTGCATTTTTTTAAAGTGTAGTTTAATTCCAAATAAAAGCCTAGTTATACATTTTTACATATACCATAACATATTTTTTAACCTAGCTACAGTTCTGCATCCAAAGTTAAAAGGTAATAAAGTGTAGAATGCATCAAAAAATGCCATTCATTCATAATTAGAAATAATTTAATTGCAATTTTAGCAAACCGTTCCCCAATAAAACATTGTGCAATAAATCACAACTGAATGCTACTTGTTAAGCTTTACACAATAGAAAGCTATTTGTTCCATCTGTTTGGTGATTATTCCTACTCTTGTTATTAGTAATCAATACCATGTCCGTGTATTAATCTCTGCCACTTCTGGACTTTCCATTCCCTGTTCCACACTAAGATGAATAAATCCATTGTGGCAGTTATATATGTCAGATCATACACATGCTGATATCAGCCAGTTAGGGGTCTGTATCTTCTTACCAGTTTGCAATACTAGAACACCGAATGAGAATAGGCCATGCTCTGGTTAGATATTTCTTACTGTCCATAAATAT
>NW_027320806.1:0-2667 GCF_032062135.1 Pyxicephalus adspersus | reverse complement strand
GCTGGTGCTTCTGTGATGGGCTGACCTGGAACAAGAGAGGATAATCAGCTAAACTTACCACCACGGGGGCAGATTGGGGTGACATTATTATGTGTCATGTGACCAGAGTCACCCCTACATACAAGACACTAAAAAAAAAAAATAATCACTATGCACAGGGATGGAATAAGATTATTAGAGGGCGGAAATGGCCAATGATTTCACAGGGATTTGTTTTTGAAATGGAGGAAAGAAAATGCTTATTTTATTATTTCTTGGTGGTATGATCTTTAAAGAGTGCTAAGTCAGCCTTATATGTTATCAAAGGTAACAGAATTCATTAAAAGCTCCAATGACCATTACAAGCTCCAATGATCATACTGTCCAAGCAAGCTTTAGTTCCCAATGAAATGGGGATGAAAATGCCAGACTCAGGGACTGAACACAGGGGTGGCGGGAACCTCTCATAATAAGCACAGGGGGTGTACAGACCCAGGAACTCTGTGCAGAGATGGTTGGAGCGCCTCCTAATGGAGGCAGGTATTCTGAGCTGGGAAATGTTATTATTGGCACAGTAGGTGTGCCAATCGCACCAACAGTCTTTGAAGCACAGATTCCAAAATAGCCATCGGGTATAAACAATATGGCACTAAGTACCAATCTCAGGTAGTGAGCCATAAGGTCTACAGGTTGCATTTTCAAAGCCTCAACATGCCAGACACATGACACCAACACTTGGCATTTATTCTGCTGGGCTATGTCTGATGTTGGGCGATTCCGTCCCCCGGAAGCTGCGACCCCTTGCAATGGGTATTGTTCCCATATCAGCTCAGAATAATAGAGAATATCTCTTTTATGGAGAAAGCAGGAATGGAGCGAGCTGCCATTGTAGGAGAAGGTAATGATCTCCCCATAATCCTGTATATGGTGAGTAATGCATTGCCTCATCTTTTCCTAACAAAGACCACACGTGATGACAGATTTTCTATTTAATGAAGACAATTTTGGGGTTGTACCTTCAGATATCGGTCTCTCTGCTCCTCTCCAAAGTCACTATCTTCATCCTCCTCATCGCTCCTCCATTGCACACGATCTGGGATGTTGCGGTCCCACGTGGGTTCTGAAAGACTTGGACTGGCATCCTCCTGGTCTTCCTGGGGAATATAAAACATATAATATATTAAGAATACATCACATTCCTCCATAAACATTCCAACACTCAGCATATACATTATTATATGACATCTGTACAATCTCCTTTGTATTCACCTGCTCAATCCATGTTATTTAAATCAGACAGGCCAATAATTGCATGGTTGGCAACATGGTGGCTCAGTGGTTAGCACTCTGGCCTATGCAGCGCTACATCCCAGGTTGGAATCTCAGCAAGCACACTATCTGCATGGAGTTTGCAGGTTCTCTCTGTGTTTGTGTGGGTTTCCTACAGGTACTCCGGTTTGCTCCCACATTACAAAAACATGCAGTTAGGTTAATTGGCTTCACCCAAAAATGACCGTAAACTGTATAAATGACATATGATTATAGTAAGGACATTGTGAGGGACAGCTAGTGACATGACTATGGACTTTGTACAGCGCTGCATAATATGTTGGTGCTATATAACTACCGTGTACTAATAATAAAGGTTGTTGGTAGATTGACCAGCTATATCCCCCAGCCAGATAAAAGTAATTTCAAGACATCCTACAAGTATTTATGCTGCTGGATTAATCACAAAAAGATGTTAATAAGTTTATTTTGACATTATAAAAGTTAGTCATTATAATGGGTAAGTGGTTTAATTAGAATTCTAGTGACGACTTTTGTATTTTCTGTCATTTTGGTTTCTGAGTTCTGCGGCTTGGCTCTTTCTTTGGGTCGGTCACCATGCTGCTAATTAGCTATATGGTGGGTGTTCTCAGCAGACACACAGCTGTCAATCACTATTGCCGGGAGCGTGAGGGTCTCAGGTTCCTGCTCCCTATCTAGCAGCGTTCATCATTTATTATTACAGTCCACAGGTCTTTCCTGCAGTTTTTGTACAATACATTGACCCTCTGGGTAACTTGCACCCCAGTGTTATGCTCCAATTACCTCCGCTACTAGGAATATCCCGTAGGTGACCAGGCGCTGGACAGCTTCATGACAAACTTGGTAGAACATCTGACAGGGCTGCAAGAAAAACACAAACAAGGATTTATCACCATGAGGATCATATGATGTTCCCTGGGATCTGCAATAGCTTTTACCCCCACAGGAAGCTCCTCTTTGTGGACAGTCTCTTCTATAAGGTGCTCCGGGCACTGACATTGCCCCTTCTAATGCTGGACCAATAGATCTACACTGTAAGTGGAGGATGCTCAGTGCCCATCTACAACTATCCAATGGAATCCAACCTTCATCCCCCCTTTACCCCCCCGACATATATGTGCATTTCATTACTGCAGTGCAAGGATAACCTACTGCAAGAGATGTCTAACAGATTCTGAACTGTGGATTGAAGGGGTAGATGTCGCTGAGGGGCAGGCCGTCGGGGCAGGTCCCGCTGAGGGGCAGGCCGTCGGGGCAGGTCCCGCTGAGGGGCAGGCTGTCGAGGCAGATCCCGCTGAGGGGCAGATCCCGCTGAGGGGCAGGCCGTCGGGGCAGATCCCGCTGAGGGGCAGGCCGTCGGGGCAGATCCCGCTGAGG
>NW_027320805.1:0-2668 GCF_032062135.1 Pyxicephalus adspersus | reverse complement strand
GGAGGGAGAATTATGGGAACACGTCACAAGTGAAATATATAAATATATATTTTTTTAAATCAGCTCTTCATGAAATATAAGGCAACAAAACACTTGTTGTTTTTTAATAGCCAGCTCTACTCATAAATAAATCACAGCACCTCAGGACCTCAGAGAATTACTCAATGGACCTCATTTATTTAAGCTTTCCAAGACTGGAGAGGATACACTTTTATCAGTGAAGCTGGGTGATCCAGAACTGAAAAGATTTGCTAACAAATAGCAAATTACTTTTTAAAAATCCATTCCAGGTTTGTTGGATCACCCAGATTCACTGATGAAAGTGTATCCTCTCCAGTTTTGGAAAGCTTTAATAAATCAGCCCCAACGGCAAAGTCCAGTAATACAAAATGTCACTGTGACATGGTATTATTGCAGGAGTCCATAAATTTTCTCCACAGCTCTGCCGAGTTTCTCAGTACACAGCGAAGAGCTGCAGGTGCAGTATAGACCTTGGTAAGATCTTATCTTTGGACATCGCTGGACCCTTTTAGTAATAAAAAAAAACAAATAATAAGCATATTTATTCTATTGAGTGTTGTTGGTATTTCTAGGGATAAAAAGGTCTGTTTTTAATAATTTGTAGGCCCTATACAGATTTTTTATTATTATTAAAATTATTATATTATCTTTAAAAAAACAAACACATTATGAATGTATTTTTTTTTATTTGCAAATTTTCCTTCAAAGCTACTTCTGTCTCTCAGCCTATTGCAGTAAAAAAAAAATTCCATGCAGCATAACTTATGAAAGTGTCACAGGTACAATTTTTTTAATACCTACAAGTTGAAATTTCAAGTCAAATTAGGGTGGCGAAATGTTCCAGGCCCTTCCTTAGTAATACACTGTTTAGCCTATGACGAGCCACTGTTATTGGACATCTGGTTCCCTCCATCAATTATAACTGGCACAAGTGCCAAAAAGAGTCCTTTTGTCTAATTTATTTTAGCACATTGAGCCCAGATTGTGTGACTGATGTTATGGGATATTTTGGACATTCTATTTGGAATAATTACAGCTAAAATAAATGTTGTTTTTGTGCCCCCGTACTGACACCCTTTCCCAGTTTTCAATAAAAAAAACATTGCAGATCTCAGCAGTCCTTGCTTTCTTCTTCAGTTTGTATATATATATATAGCCCACAATGGATGATGTGGATGTACATTTATCACTTCAGTGTGGAGACAGAAGTGACGCTGGAGGATAAATCGATGGACTATCCATGGTGGGTGCACATACACATTGCTGGAACCTGAAAAGGTAAGTATTAGTTAAAAATGGAATACATTTTTTACATGGTATGTTAATATTATTTGTAGGGCTGTTTTAACCTTTAATGGGTTTAATATTATGTACCCCTGTACACATTCCTCAAGGTCGAGGTCAGGAATCCGGCTGGCAGTGAGGAGGCGCGTGTACGAGCACGCTCGAGTCCAGACCGCGGTAATCCGCGATCGCTGGTCGCGCGTACTTTCGCGCTTCCAGCGATCGCGGATTTCAATGATGAATCAGGGGCAATGACTGCTATGTCTGTATGTAGTGCAGTATTATATCATGACTAGGGTAGCTTGTACCTTTGCCCCATCGAATTCCCCCCCATACTTACTTGTGCTCCTTCTTTCTTGCCAGCCCTTTCCGGCCTTCCCCTTCCATTCTTCACCTACCAAAATTAACACACTACACCATCTGCATTTAAGTGGCTGGCAAGCAGCTGTTTATTAATAAAATAACAATTTACAATTCCTATAACTTAATTATTATGCATAAATATAATAATTTAACACATATTATTATAAACAAATAAACCACAAATAAAACAGCAAACAACAGTAGACACAAAAACAAAACCCCAATTAATAACCTTTAAATAACATCCTTTTTCTTTTCTTAAATTAACCCTTTAAATAACAACCCTTACAACTTCTAGCTTAAACCATTTTCCAAAAAACAACTAGGTTGCGGGTCCGAAAGGTAAAGTCCGCCACCACATCACCATATTTTCCAAAACCGCCATACCAATCTGGCCCCTAAGCAGCACAGTACCACCTCAGGGGCCTCCACCTTTTACCACTTCAAGGGGGTTCACCACCACCTTGGGTCCCCCCTGACCAAAACTTTACCCAGCACTCTTACCTTCTACCAAACCTCAACCGCCTTCACTCCCTCTATAACAAGGGCAGGCGGGTGGGCAACTTCTTCTTTTCAAAAAATGTGCCTCACTCCCGTTCCATTCTCCTTTTACCCTCTGCATGGAAATTTATTTTAGATTGTAGGCTATAATTCACCGAATTACTCAATAATTACTCATAATTCACCGAATTAAAACAAATTACCGCATAACTCACCGAAATATGTCCAAAATTTTATAAATTTATTAATAAAAAAAAATTTTATAAAAAAAAAAAAAAAAAATCTTAAAAAAAAAAAATCTTTAAAAAAAAATAGTGTATAATGTAATGTATGTGTACAGTAGCCTATAATATATATATATATAATACAATTATATATATATTATATAAAGATTTCTTTGTATTGGACTCAATACAGCTTTTTTGTATTGAGTTCAATATAAAAAGTGATTTATATTTCCCGCACCGCCTCCCGCCCGCACCGACGCATGCAGCAACGT
>NW_027320804.1:0-2668 GCF_032062135.1 Pyxicephalus adspersus | reverse complement strand
GCTAATATTTTATTAGTCCTTCCTTGCATTACCAGAAGTTCTATCAAAGCTTTTCTAAAAAGCACTAAGTACTATAATATTGTGTTTGGATATCGACATGCAAAGGAGGGACACTCTCCAGTTTTTTTTGTTCTTGTGGCAGGTAATGAATTACTTATGACTTCATGTTGTCACAATCTTTCTTTTCCCTGGTTGAATAGTGCCGTGTTCATTTGCAGAGTTCTGACAAGCTGACATTTGTGTCTCCCCGCTACAGTTTCACCGCAATCGCCTCTGACGTCCCCCGATGTTTTCCAACAGCCCTTAAAATATCACAAAAATGGGTATCTGCAAAGTTTGTGAGAAGTAAAGACTAAAAGAAGACGAAGTAAAGATTCACAGCTGAAAGTGGTAATATAAAATAGAATATTGCCATTTAATTGGTATAATAGCAGTAGGGTTTCTCTTAAAGAGAGATTTTTCTTATTCACCAATAAGTATCCTTTTAAAAGAGTCAAAGTGAAATATTAAAATATCAAAATCAGTACTTACTGGAGATGAGCCCATGAGATCGTAGAATGAATGGCGATGCTAGATAGATTATAGAAGCTGGGTAGCTCAGAGAGTGAGGGCTGGGCTCCTTAAAAAGTACGGGGCGTGCTGCTTGGAGATTGGGGGCTGTATTGTTCTAGTAGTAAATGCTGACTGCTCAAAAAAAGAGAGGACTTGGCTTTGAGGAGGGTTATGGTTAACATTAGAATAAGAGAAGGCTGGGATTCTCAAAGCTGGAAAGATGAGCTGCTTAGAGAGTTCAAGCTATGTTGCTTACTAGTCACAAAGTGAGGGTTCCGCCACCCGTAGAGTGAGGGTTGTGCTGCTCATTGTAAGGCCCTGGTCCAGCACCAGTACTCTCCAGATGCCAGTCCCCCAGTCTAACACCAAAGTCTTTACCGACAGGAAGCTCCTTCATCGGGAGACTGGTTGCGTCTTCGAGCACATAGTCTCCCCCAGGACTTCTGTGCACAAGAGATGGCATCTGAGGAAGGACTAGAACAGGAGCAAGAGCCCACAGATAATGCAGCACAAGATTACAAAGGCAAATCAAAAATAATAATCCAAAGGTCATACACGGGTGATCTGTCCACCAGGCAAGGCATTCAAGGGGAAACACAAAGCAGAGTCAGGGTCACAGGCAAAAGGTGAGTCCAGACAGCCAAGAATCAGGAACAGGCAAGGTCAGCAATAGTAAGTCAGACAAACTCATACACTATTAACATAGTAAGCAAAAGCATAGATCACTGGGAACAGAGAGGCTTTAAAGACCCAGCAGCCAATGGCAGCGCAATATTGAGACCAGGAAATACTGTGCTCATTAGTCTCAGCACAACCTCAAATCGCCTTCAGTTGCACACAATTTCAGAGCAGGGGATACCGAAAGAGCATTCACAGCCGAAGGGAAACCGGGGATGCTGCAGAGCAACAGACCGACAGATATTTGCCTGAACTTTTCTGCTGCTACAAGCAATGGCGATGGAGAGAATTAATAGGGCACGCTCTCTTGCGGTAGCCTAAAGTATCAAATTTCCAGCCAGATAATTGTCTCCGAACATTCACTGTATAAGGTTTGGGCTGCCCATAGAGCATTGGATGTGCCTAAAAATGAGGAAAAATGAGGTGTGATATTGAGAAGAATTAGCCCTTGCAGCAAGCAGAGTAGGATGTATACTGTACAAGTCTCGTTATTTGTTCAAAAAACAATATAGGTTTATAAAAAAAAAAAGGCAGCTTACATTAGCTTTTAGGGAGAATGCAGAATCTTCTGAGTCCACAGTAGAGTCCTATAAAGTACAGTTTTTGTTGAGAATTCCACAGTCCATATATCAAACATACAGCTCCTTAGTAGAGCTTCCCTAAAAGCTTATCTGCAGCCTACCTGCTGCCATTTCATTCCTCTTGGCCTAGAAGCACACCTGCCCTACCTATAGCCAGCCCTCCATTCTGCTGTAGCTCTAATTTAGGGGTGTACCTGGGTGAAATGGGAAGGCCCACCCAGTACCTTTCTTCCCATTCCTGACTCCAGAGCCTTGAAATCAACAAGCTATCAACACTAGTTTTGGACTCTTTTCCGAGAAAACATTCTAGGTTTTAAAGAGCCCAAGCGGGAAACAAAGCTCCCATCGAGGACCCATCTTTGCTTATTCTCATCTTCATGCTTCTCAAGATTTTCATTTTGCTCCTTGAAACAAATAAAGTCATCCTTATTGACAGATAGTGTAAAAGTTTACAAGAAAGTGCCAGGGAAAGAGAGAATAATAGATGGGGTATACACCCTGTAAATCTAAGGAAGCTTAACGAGGCATTTTCTGAATATCTACACCATTCATTGTTAAAATATCATTTCTTTATTTAAACTAGCAATAAAAATATATAACATTCAATGATGTGCAAAAGTTTTTTTTTCTCTTGTCTGTCTGTAAACTATACTTTACAGATATATTTAAAGCAAGGTGAGTTAGCTGCACACTCCACACGTGGGCTGCATAGGTATTCAACCCGACAATTACAACAGATTATAAATTTGCTAGTTTGTTTCAGGGCTCTGGAATAGGAAGTTAGGAACAAGGTCTGGCTTCATATTTTACCTGAGTACACCACTGGAATCACCTGAGTATACCACAGGACTTGGCTC
>NW_027320803.1:0-2668 GCF_032062135.1 Pyxicephalus adspersus | reverse complement strand
GGACGATGGACGACACCGACTGTACACACGGAAGATTTTCGCCCGATAATTGGCCGATGCCGATTATCGGGCGATAAAAATCTGCCGTGTGTACGTAGCTTAAGACTCGCTTGTACCTTGAGCTATTAACAATTTATGCCTCAAAAGTCAGTTTAATTGACACTAATGATCTTTTTAGCTATCTATAAAGATGACATGCTTTCAACTGACCACCACACCAATATACTCTAAGCTTTGGATATATGAATTATAACAGGGGTTTCCAGAGATCTGAAAGTTATTTTAGGCTCCCCCCTCTTAAAAGAAACACTGATAGTGTGGAAATGAATTCACACTACAGTGTTGACAAAAATAGGTGCATTTTTAATGTCAGTGTAGAATAATTAATACAATAAAAGTAAAATATTACAATGCCTTTTAAAACATATTAACAGGTACAGAAAATAATTAATTATTCACACCAGTTCATTTCATAGTTTGGCCAATGCATTGTGGAATGGCCACTTGTTTGTGCAAGTGATTCAAAATGCAATCATTCAAATATATTCCCTGATATGAAGGTGACATTTTTAATGACTTTAGTGGGAGTAGTAGAGCTCTAAGCAAACAGCTATATGCACAGATAAAATCATATATAGGGTTATTTTAACTGTCAAAGGATTTGTATTTCTGTCCATTCAGTTCTAACACCTACAAAGCTCTACTATACAACACTAACCCACAGACTCTGCTCCACAGGAAACTGCAAAGGCTGATCTCAAGTCAACCTCTGGTACATATACAAGTTGTGTAAAAGAATCCAATGGTGCTTTCCATCTTCAACATACACACTTTCTTTCTTCAGTCAGAGAAACTAGGGTGTGGCAGGACATCTTCTTCAGGTTTGTATTTTGGCAACAGATGAAGGGCCTCAGGTTTCCTAACTTTGCTTAAAAAGTACATTTGCTGCCAAGTATACCTATTAAAATAATAACTGCACTTGCTTGTGTACAGAGAACACATAAATGTAAAATATGTAAACAATAAAATCCTTACCTACGTCTCCAATCAAAGTTTTCCACGAATCCGCTTGCGATGGGTAGATAGTTGGCAGTGCTTCTGGGGTAGAGGTGGCACAATCAGTAGGAGAGGGGCTGTCTGCTTCTGGATTATTAGATTCTTCAGAGTGAAGAGATTCCCTGTAATGAATAATATCACAGTAAGACATTTAGGAAGACTTACAATTAACTTGAGCTACATAGACACATCAGGCCTTAACATTTTGTTTATCTTTTTAACAACGTTTTCTAATTAATTTTCTCACCCAACCTTTCTCTTTGGGCACTTTCTATTATTCCTACAGATAATGATATCAAGCTCTGTACCTGGATTCTTCTTATTTTCTAATAGGTAAGAGTAGGACTTATGCATTGAAAAGACTCTACAGCAACAACTATTGTAGGATGATGACCATTACTCTGCAACCCTGTGTGTAACAGCTTTTTGTGCAATTATATTTTACATGGTAACTCTGACCTATTTTTTTTTGTTTAGGTTAGTGTAAAAAAGGGTTTAACCTGTCAACTTTTTATTGTTCAGCGTTCCCATTTTGGAGATTTTTTCTCACTTTATAATTGAAGGGTGTCAGGCAGCACTGAAGCTAATGGAAAATCTCTCCAGCAGGGACACTGACAGTGATAAGAACATTTAGTTTTTCAACATATACTTTTTATTTGAGTTGAACCATTTTAGGAACAGAAAATTTACCAGGTATAATGAAAAAGTAAGATCTGGGAACACAGTAAAAACACTGTTTTTTGGGAGGCAACTACTGAGTGGATGTTGAGATCTCACCTCAGACTGCCAATACAATATTATCCCTAGGAAACAACCTATAAGCATCTAGGATACAAAAAAAACACCCCGTTTTGGGCAGGATATCAGATCATTTTTATTAGGTTCTGGTGAGGATAGGATTACTGCAGTGGAGACTGTGACTCTGATTTATGGATTGTATTTAGATAAAGAGAATTTGTTTCAGCTTACACTATTGTAGACTTTACTACTGTTTCATAAACCTTTTGTGGGACTTATCTTGTTTCAGGTAAGGGAGTGTGGACAAATGGTATTTTTTTCCTATGGCTAGTTCACCCCAGCATTGACAGAGGAATCCCAAAGCAAAAAAAAATCACATGGCCCTATGTTCTATGGCTTCAGTATGAACCACTTCATTTATTAGTGTTCACTGAAAACAAAAAAAAGACTTACAGTATTCCGGCACACTGTAGCAAATGATTCACAACGTGCTGTCACTCACAGAAATAAAGAGGACATAAAGGGGACCTTGCATGACACTTCCTTGCCAACCTGCCCTCTACATACTCAGTAATCAGAACAGTCCTAAGTAATGTTTTCTTTTTTAATGCAAAAATTGGCATTTTGGGGACTGTCAAAGACGCAGACTTTGCATTTGTGAAAAACAAAATGATAGCAGTGAGGAGGGAAAAAGGGAAAAAGAGGGAAAAAGTTACAAACTGTAATAACTTTTTCCTGAAATCACTATATGATTGACTAATCTAAGTAATCAAATCATTAAATCTACAATGATTGGCATTTGAGCTTCAAACAGTTTGAGCTGCAGACAGTTTCAACCACCGACCACTCTTAATAAGCAAGAGATGGCATGTAA
>NW_027320802.1:0-2668 GCF_032062135.1 Pyxicephalus adspersus | reverse complement strand
GTATTAGTCTGTCATTTGCAATCCCTATTTAATGTACAGCGCTGTGTAATATGTTGGCGCTATATAAATCCTGTTTAATAATAATAATAACATCGATATTAGTATTAAGGATATCTTGATTTCTGACACATTTCGCGGCTTCTTCAGGGGATTTTTGAGATAAAAATGATTTCATGAAATTTCATTGTCATTTTCGTTGATTAACATTGTGAATGTTATCAGTGGCCATATTTTGTGGACTTGGTTTATACTCAAGACAAATCAGGTGTACACCTGTCAACTGTATTCTCAGGCAAAAGTGTTTTGTATATAGTCGGATTAGTTTATATTCATGTATATACAATATATTCTGTGAAGGTTTATTTTATATAGTTTTTTTTAAGTAAGCATTTTGTTTTTGTGTGAAGTTGTAAGGTTTTATTTCCTTATAATATTACTTTTTTTTATTTGTGCATTTTATTTTTTAAAATTGTGTACCCTCTCTTTAAATTTCAGTTTTCTGTATGTTTCTGTAATATGAATAAAAATTTTACACATCTCATCCTGCAATTGACCTAAATTTCATTAAGTCACTCTACCACCATGACCCTTGTTTAGCAATTGCACCCATTTTGACACAAGAATATGCCCAGTATAAATGGAAGGTGCTTCCATAAGTCTCTTAAAAGTCTCACTACTCTTAAAATTTCGCCTAATGACAAATGTAAATTGTAAAGAAGTAAACATACAGAGCAATTTGAGAACACCATGCACTGCAAAGTCAGGAGAACTTTATCTTTACTTCTGACATTTATAACTAGATTCCTTTAATATATATTGTTTGTTTTAAAAGTCAGATGAGTTATACCATAGTGGAAAAAAAGCTATCTGGTCAATAAATGACAAGTCGTACATGCCATAACACTAAAAATAGAAACTTTTTTTAAACAATTTCGCAGTGTGGGATAAATTTAATGTTAACACAATGTGGTTAATAAAATCTGGAAGGAATCTGACAGCCAACAGCAGGCAAAATGACCCAGGTCACAACTAGAAATATTATTTTAGCAATGATTTATTTAACTTTTGTGATTGAATTTGTTAGCATTAAGCTCAATGACATCACTTTTTCATAGTGGGTGGAAAGTGAAGTGTTTTTTTCCACTTTTATTTCCAAATTGCATGCTTGCTCTGATGTTATTGTTGGATGCAGCACTGTGCCACAACAATGACACTGGGGTACATAAAGCATTCCAAAATATAAGCCAATTGAAAACTCAATATTGAATTGCACCATTCACAAATCACAGCAATTATCAGCGTTATTAAACTTTTTCAACTCTATAATGGTAAAATGAAGCGAAGAACACAAAAAACAAGAAGTTGTATTCAACTGATTCAACACGATAATGTAACTTGATGGACAAAAAAGGTTTACAAAAGGCAAGCTTCCTATACTATCTCTAAAACTGCAAAATACAATGATACATAGCCCCTGATTCATCAAGCAAAATCGGATTATCGGTCGCGCATTCGTATTAGCGATCCGGAATCGTGCGCGATCGCGCTATTCAACAACCGGAAAAGCTCGCGCACGGAGCCGCGCTTATCCGACAGCTTTTTACTTATTAAACAGGATTTATATAGCGCCAACATATTACGCAGCGCTGTACATTAAATAGGGATTGCAAATGACAGACTAATATAGACAGTGATAGAGGAGGAGAGGACCCTGCCCCGAAGAGCTTACAATCTAGTATGTGTGTATATATACATATAGGTACGTTGGTTTTTTGTAGCTGATGATCCTCAGGATCATCTGTATGAACCTAGAGAAATATGCTCTATACCAAGTACCAAAACTGATATTTCTACATTAATCGCTGAATGGGGATTGAGAAGATATCTAGAGTGGTCCCCTGATCTGTGGGCTGTGGTCCCCGCTGACTTCCCTATTGCTTGCCTCTGCACTGGGGGGCAAAGTACATTGTTTATTGTTTATGTTTTACTGGTAAGTATTTATATGAGGGATTGACATTATGATGTTGATATTTGAAACTGATGTAAATATGTTGTGAAACATGGAAGTAATAATCTTTTTGCATTGGGTTGTAATGCTGAGATACTTAGTTGTGTTGTACCGTATCCCTGAAGAAGTGGACGAAACGAAGTGGTCTACTAAACGCGTTGGGTAAACGACAAATCCCAGTATATGTACTATGTCAGCACAATATATTTTAACAAATTAAGCAATGTTTTTTTATGGATGGATGTGATTAATAAATTGTAATAAAATGTTTAAGCTTTTATGAAAAATAACTGTTGTTAAAGTCCCATTGGTATGTCCTTTTTTTTTTGTTCTTCATAAGTTATAATAGGGATGTTGACAGTATGTAAAGGAAATCTGGGATCTTATAAGATAATACAAAAGAACAGTAATAGTATTCTAATGTTCAAATGGAAAATTTAAAAATTAATTCCACCTGGTGTAGACTTATCCCATGCCACAGCCCCCTAAAACTACAAAGACAAGAAACAAAACATTATGAATTTTTAAGGCATGATTTCAAGTAGCTATTTCAACATATATTAAGACATTAAATTAAAAAAAATATTGATTATAATTATAATCCATAAAATAACATTGTATTTAAGTGTCAGTTCTGCATGTTACATGGTCTCTTTCTTT
>NW_027320801.1:0-2671 GCF_032062135.1 Pyxicephalus adspersus | reverse complement strand
AGCTAAGAGAGCTGGGCCAGCGTACAGTACAACTTGGGGGGCGAGTAGATGATGTTACCGCTGTCCTAGAGGGGCATGAAGAGGTTATTGAGTATTTGAAACAGGAGTTACAGCTTTTACATCATAAAATGGAGGATTATGAGAATAAAGCTTGCCGCTCTAATCTCCATATACGTGGCTTACCAGAAAGCATAATTGATCTTAATACAACAGTGACTGCCATTTTTTGTGAAATATGTCCTGAGATTGCAGTGGAAAAGCTAGAATTGGATCATGTACACGCACATTAGTAAAACCAAATTTTGCAAAGTTGCATTACCCCTATGTCAAAGATGCAATATTGAAGGCAGACAGAAAGAAGGAACCCCTTACTTTCAAGGTCATAATTATCAGCTTTTTATGGATTTGGCTCCAGCAACGATATTGCGTCGCAGAGAGATGAAACTATTTCTACAGATCCTACAGAATCAGCAGATCCCCTATAGATGAAGCTTCATTAGAGGAGGCCAGAAATCAGTTTCAGGAAATGGGACTTTATGCTTGTGATCAATATGAGAAATCAGGCCATGTGGAAAATCCTAATCCTCTAATATCACGAATATCTTAAATACATCAGCAAAAGAGGACTAAGGAGCGTAAGGTCAAAGATCCACTTAAACGCTTGAGACTTTCTCAGAGCAATATTTGAATACTTAATTCATTTGTGCTCTCTCTTTTTCTTTTCTCTTTCCGCTTTACTTAGAGGTTATGGAAATAATGTCGGTCAATAATGTTTGAAGGCCCCTTTTAAAATGGATATAATGTTCTGATAAATTTGGATATAAATCTACTAGCTTATTTGAGATACTAAATATGTATTTGATAGGAGCATAATTTTCTTTAAATGGTTACTTGAATATTTATTGAAGAATGGTTTGATGTTAACTAGTATTTATTAGTGTGCCTTGGTCCTGGTGTAGAAGTCACTGCGCTCTTTTGTAAGGTGCCAGGGATATCCTCTGGCATTTAATTAGGGGATATGCCTGGCAACATTTTTGAGGCGACAGGAAAGATTCTATCTTCTCTTGTTTATTTTGCATTTTTGCATTATCAGAAAGGGTGGATGCAGGGTGAGACCAGGTCTCCACTCCGCACACCCTGGGTGTGTATGTTATGCATAATGTTTAGTGTTTTGCCTGTCCAGTTCCCCCGTCTTAGTCTGTATCTTTTCCCGTTTGTTTCCGGTGTAAGGCAGGCGGCATATTGCATAATTGTTTATGACAGGAAAAGGGTATATACGAATTGCCTAGAAAATATAGAGAAATGGTAATTTCAGTACTCTCTCTCAATGTACAAGGTCTTAATTCCCCATTTAAAAGGTCACAAGGCCTTTCGTTATTTTCATACACTTAAAGCAGATGTAATATGTCTACAAGAGACACACTTCTCTACTTCCTCCTGCCCAAAATATTTTCATGCGGCCTATCCAACTGTCTTCAAAGGTAATGCAGCAGTAAAAAGGAAGAGGGGTACTTAATAGCTTTAGGAAAACAGTGTAATTTCATACACAAATTTAAATATGATATGGATAAGGATTCACAGATCTCGGAGTTTCTTTTTTTTTTTTTTGGATGGATGGATTTACTAAACAGAAGTAGGGTTTGTATAATTATGTCGCAATGGAGGTAAAGGTAATAATACTTTTTCTCCTCTTATTAATAAATTAACTACATGTTTGTTTTGAGTGTGATAATAGGTAAAGGGTTATAGTAGATAAGTTTGTCACTGAAGAACATACGAGGGGGGTGGGAAGGGGGAAGCAGTCTATAATACAAAAATTACCAATTAGGAGTATACTGTGTATCAAGATAATAATCCTAATAAAAGATAGAGATTGGAACTGAGAAATACCAAGGGTTGGGATAGACATATATAATTAAATTTAAAGATTGTGTTGTATAGAGACTATACTGTTTAATTGTTGGATTTGTTGGAATGATTGGATGATTTGTCGGAAAACAAATATTGTATGACGCATCTTATGTTGGCTTGTTTGTTTGTATGATTAAAATGAAAACTAATGAAATTAAAAATGAAAGAAAAGCAAGAGTAATTATACGAGCAGATAGGGAGGCATACATGAATGAGAGCATGCATTGGTAGGGTCCAAGTATTTAGTAGTTGCAATACCACGAAAAGCCAAGGGATATAAACATTATTAAATGCCTTCTTGGCATCAATACCAAGAATGGCTGAATCTTCATCGGGTTGTTGTTTAGCATTTCCTAAGACTGCCAAGACCTTGCGAATATTTATTACTGCTGAATGATCTTTAACAAAATGCACCTGTACCAGGGATACCAAAGCTGGCAAAAGAGTAGCCAAGCATCCTGCCATCATTTGAATATAATTTTTCAACCACATTTAACAGGGAGATGGGTCTACCCTGTTTCCCTGATTATAAGGCACTGTCTTATATTTTTTGAATGCCAAAATATGCCCTAGGTCTTATTTTTAGGGGATGTCTTATTTTTCCATGAAGAAGACTACAGTACACATTTATTGTTGAAAGTCACTCATGTTCCATTGACTATCCCCTTCTGATCACTCTATGCCATTGACTGTCCCCTTCTAATCACTCTATGCCATTGACTGTCCCCTTCTGATCACTCTATGCAATGATTGTTTCCCC
>NW_027320800.1:0-2671 GCF_032062135.1 Pyxicephalus adspersus | reverse complement strand
CTCAAAGAACACAGAACAGAAATGGGAATGTTTCAAGTCTGTTCTATTCAAGCACACTGAAAAATATATTCCAATGGGTAATAAGTTTAAGAGGCTAAAATTAAAACATATGTGGCTTACAGCTGATGTTAAAAAAGCCATAAGGAACAAGAAAAGGGCATTTCAAAAAGGTAAAAATGAAGGATCACCTTCATCATTTGAAAACTATAAAGAATATAACAAAATATGTAAAAAGGAGATAAAAATTTGCAAAACTTCAAAATGAAAGACAGAGTGCAGAGGAAGATAAGGCAAACCCTCCAATTTTTTTATAAATATATTAATAGCAAAACGATTAGATCTGAGCATGTAGGCCCCTAAAGGATGTTGCTGGGTTGGTAACTGGGGATAAAGAAAAGGCGAATTTACTAAACATTTTTTTTAACTCTGTGTACACAAAGAAAAATGGCAGAGCTCAAGTCCAAATTCATATAACAATGTCACTGCCTTAAATGAGTCACAATGGCTCAGAATTGATATGTATGAGAAACAGCTGGGAAAAATTAAGGTTGACAAAGCACCAGGACCTGATGGATTACATCCATGTGTCCTAAAAGAGCTGAGCTCAGTTATTTCAAAACCATTATTTCTAAAATTTAGAGACTGTTTAGTCACTGGCAAGGTACCGATGGATTGGCGTAATGCCAGTGTGGTTCCTATCTTAAAAAAGGGAGCAAAGTCATTACCAGGTAACTACAGACAGGAGTTTCTGCAAGAAAATATTATTATAAGTGATTGACAACTTTTTTCTTTCTTGAAGCCATGCTAACTAACAAATTTACTCTCTTTTTATTAGGAAGTAAGTAAACAGGTAGACAGTGGAGTAGCAGTTCATATAGTGTACTTGGACTTTGCTAAAGCTTTTGACACAGTACCCTAGAGATGGTTAATATGCAAGTTAGGGTCAATTTTAGAAAAGTTTTAGAAAATTTTAGAAAAGTTTTAGAAAATTTTAGAAAAGGTTTAGAAAAGTCAATCTGTAAATGGATGGAGAACTGGCTTAAAGACCGCATTCAGAGAGTTGCAATTAATGATTCAAACTCTGAATGGTCTAAAGTTATTAGTGGTGTACCCCAGGGTTCAGTGTTGGGACCTTTTTACTCTTTAACATCTTTATAAATGATATAAAGTTTGGGATTAAAAGTACCATTTCTGTGTTTGCAGATGACACCAAACTATGTAATGGAATTATGTCCATACAAGATGTCTATAATCTACAAGTAGACCTGGATGTGCTGTTTGATTGGGCAGCCAAGTGGCAAATGGCATTTATTATAGATAAATGTAAAGTTATGCACTTGGGGGCTAACAACATACACGGAAAAGGATCTGGTGGTTCTGGTAGATCATAGACTTAATACCAGCATGCAATGCCAAGCTGCCATATCTAAAGCTAGCTTTTTTCTTATATTAAAAGAGGAATAGACTGCAGAGATGGAGACATTATCCTGCCCCTGTACAAGGCATTGGTCAGACCACATCTGGAATATGCAGTTTAGTTTTGAGCACCAGTTCACAAAAAGGACATTGTGGAATTGGAGAGAGTGCAGAGAAGGACAACTAAACTAATAAAAGGAATGGAGGAGCTCAGCTATGAGGAGAGATTAGCTGAACTGAATCTATTCTCCCTTGAGAAGAGAGGCTGGCAGCGAGGAGGCGCGTGCGCGAGCGCGCTTCGGCTCCGGACCGCGATAACCCGCGATCGCTGGTCGCGCGTACTTTCGCGCTTCCAGCGATCGCAGATTTCAATGATGAATCAGGGGCAATGTCTTGTGTTTGAACAGTGTTCTTAATAGGAGATAAGTGAGGTGATTTTGTGTTATTATAAGTAATGTGTTTAAACATGTACTCACTGGTGCGGTCAGCTGGATCTTTCATTTCTGATGAGATAAAACTGCTTGTCTCAGGACCTTCCCCCACAGCTTGCTCAAGGACCTTTAATCTCGGTGAGGCAATGGGTTCTTCCGCCTCTTTTCTAGCTTCTCCATGAGGGCAGCTTGCTGTTTCAAGTGCATTTTTTTTTCTGCGAAAGATTTCTCAACTTTTAATTTTTCCACTCTTGCATAGGTCTCAATGAGTTTGTCATTTAATGTGGATCTCCTAGACCGAAATGATCTGGATAAATGCGAAGTGTGTCTAGAAGAGCTGGATCTGTGAGACCTGGCCTCCTGCAAGTGAGCAACACAGAGTTCTGCCTTATTTTTTACGTTTTGCACTAAAGGGTTCCTTTGTTGATTTAAGTCTTTGTGGTTAGTTATCTTTGTTAAGGAGTCCTCAATGTTAGAGTCTCTTAAGAAGGTAGTGTACCTTGCAGACAGACAGTCTCTGATAGCGTTCATAGTCGTCAGACAGCTGGTTGACAGAGTTACTTAATTCTGCTGCTTGATCACTGCAGTGTGGAAAAACTGAAATACAGTGTGCTATTCTGTTCCATTAAATTAAAAAAATCTATTAAAAAATTAATTAAAAAAAAATTTAATTAAAAAAAAACATAATATACTTATACTAATATACATACTGTAAAATAAATGTTCTTGAAAACAATGTACTGCTTTTACACATAAAAATCCAATGTATTGCATTGAATACAGTTATTTTGTATTGAATGCAATAGAAATGGATTTTGAATTTC
>NW_027320799.1:0-2672 GCF_032062135.1 Pyxicephalus adspersus | reverse complement strand
TAGAGAGTTGTTATAGATTAGGGTGGAGGGGGCAGTAGAGTGTTATAGATTAGGACAAGAGGGGGCGGTAAGAAGGTGGTATAGATTTTGATGGGGTGGCAGTAGGGTGTTGGTACAGATTAGCACAGGAGGGGGCAGTAGGGTGTTATAGATTAGGATGGGGGGGAGCACTAGGGCGTTGTTACAGATTAGGATGGGGGGGGCAGTAGGCACTTGGTATAAATTAGGACAGGAGGGGCCAGTTTCATAGATTGCTGGGGGCAAGTTGATAGAAGGGGGCAGATAAGGGGCCACTTACCCCGACCTTTGCCCATGGGGTTGATGAGCTGTCTGTCTGCAGGTGCAGGTGTTATTTGAGAATAAATCTCTGCCGGATAATATGACGATGAAGAGGTTGTGGCTGACGCACTGGTATGGGAAGGTAAGAATTGGGAAGGTGATGGGGGGGGGGGGGGGTAATTATTACCCCCTTGTAATTGTGGGGTATTCTGTCTTTCAGCCGGCCCCCCTGGTCCTATCATACAGTGTGAAGGAGAAGAGGAGGTGACGCCCCGACCTGTACAGACTTTCATGTTTATATGTAAATACAAATGGATTTATTTCTCTCATTGGTGGAGTCAGTCAGATAATTGGGGGCCCCTTTGACCGACAGTCTGGGACTGAAGACCCCTCTGCTATTGGATAGCAAATTGCACCCTGATTGGTCAGTGACCTGGGCGTGGCCTTTCCGTGTGACGGAGATCACATGACAATTAATTCTGGGACTTCTTGCTCACAATAAAGCGTTTTCGTTCTTATTTAGCTGAAATGTTTTTCTATCTTCCTGCAAATTCCTTCACTTCCTGGTAATAAAGCCGCAGGAGCCAACCAGGGGCCACAAAGGTTCTCTGCACTTCCTGGGGCAGATTATCCTCTTCTGTGATTTGTGGAGGGGGAAATCAATATCTGGGAACTGATGTCAGTGTAATGGAATGTACCAATTTGTTGGAGTAGTGTTACCTGTAAATAGCCCCTGCTCATGGTACATTCCAGGCCCTTGTCACCTGTAAATACCCCTCTGCTCATGGTACCTTCAGTACGCCATCACCTTGATATTGCCCTCTGCTCATGGTACCTTATAGACCCCCGTCACCTGTGTATTCCCCTCTGCTCTTGGTACCCTCCAGGCCCCAATCACCTGTGTATTCCCCTCTGTTCACAGGAACCTACCAGGCCCCCTCACCTGTAAATACCCCTCTGCTAATGGTACTTTCCAAACCCCCATCACCTGTGTATTCTCCTCTGCTCATGGTACCTGCCAAACCCTCATCACCTGTGTGTTCCCCCTTGCTCATGATACCTTCTAGTATCCCATCACCTGTATATTCCCCTCTGCTCTTGGTACCCTCCAGACCCCCATCACCTGTAAATACCCCTCTGCTAATGGTAATTTTCATGTCCCCGTCACCTGTGTATTTCCCTCTGCTCATGGTACATTCCAGGCCCCCATCACCTGTGTATTCCTCCCTGTCCATTGTAACGTCCATACTCTCTCTCTTCCTCTGACCTCTGTCCTGTCCGTCTCTCTCTTCTTCAGTATAATGGGGAACACCAGACATTTTCAGACGGATTTGCTGTGTTGAATCTGTGTGAACGTGCAGATTTCCCTGGGGGGCCATTTGGGAAAGGGGGAATTTGGCCCTTTACAGCTGTTCCCCCACGCGCAGACAATCTCCAGATGGGACGTGACTAGAACCCAATGTCACCCAGTATTATATTACCCCAGAGGGGGGCGCATACACTGATTACCTGAACACACCTTCTTCCCAATCACTGGGGGCAAGAGGGACACCCTGAGGGACCGGAGGAGGGTGGTAGTAGTGGGGAGTGCAGAGGACAGGAGAGACCCCAGTATGACAAATCTGAGATCTCCATCCTGGCCTTGTTGGGCCTGGGATCACCACAGCACTGGGAGTTACTGGGGACAACGCCCCATCGGTTGAAAATGGAGGCTGAGGGGACGGGGTAGGATGGGGGATGGGGGACTAACAATGAGGGCCAAAGATGGATCTTGGGAGAAATGGATCTGGGGAGGAGGGCGGAGATGGAAAAATGGAATTAGGACAAAGATAGAGCTGGGAATAGCCGAGCATATGAAGAGGGCAGGGACAGGTTGGAGAGAGAGGAGCTAGATGATGATGGACATCCTTCAGCCAACAAATGAGGTGGACTCTTACTTGCTGCAGCTTCTAATTCCCATTGTGAGGAGCTTGCAGTGAAGTCATAATATTTCAGTGCATGAAAAAAAATTCTTTGTGAATTAGGAGCTCAGAATACCTACAGGGACCAGCCATGAATGACCAATAGGAAAGAGATTTCCCAGAGCTGCACCTTGACAGACTAAACTGCCCCGCCCCTGCTAGAAGGTTGGAGTGCTCTGATCAGCCTTTTGTGTAATCTGAGCTCCAGTCAGTCATCCTAATAAATCCTTGATGAGGAGGTGTAACAAAATCTGCTATTCCACCAATATACACAGAGATCCAGTGATCGGGAGGAGAATCCGCTGGCCCCGGCCTGAGGGACACAGGAGGATTAAGGATTTCTACACATATCCTGAAGCCATAGGATCAGAATAACAGACAGGTGACTTCACTAGGGACCAAGGAGTGACAGGTCCCCTTTAATAAAAAGTG
>NW_027320798.1:0-2672 GCF_032062135.1 Pyxicephalus adspersus | reverse complement strand
CGATCCGCCGGTCCGGTCGTTCGTTTCCAACGACTTTCCTCGTTCGTCGGCGTCGTTGGTTACTTTTTTTACGAACGATTTTTGCCCAATCGCTCCTTCATCGTTCGTTCGTCGTTCATTTTGAACGATAAAAATTGGAAGTGTGTACGCACCTTTAGCCTCCCGGGATACCTAAATCAAGTATCCCGGGAAGCTTTTGGGTGCTCCTTCTGCGCATGCCTGAGCATCTTGGGCATGCGCAGTAGGAGCCTTTTCATGCAAAGAGAAAAATTTCATGCATGGTGAGATCGACAAGTTTTTTTTATCCTACCTCACCTGATCCAGCGCCTGGGATGAGTGACATAGGAAGAAGAACCAAGAAGAAGGGGAGAAAATGGCAGCACCCGGAGCGCCGGGACGATGCGAGACCCCATGCAAGACATTTCCGGATGGATCAAACTTGAAGGTAAGAGTATTTGTTTAGGCATTTTTCAGTTTTTAATTTTTATTTAAGACATCATCATTAGAAAGTCTGTTATACTCTTATCCATCTATTCATTCTTCTCACAGACACTAAAAATACAAAAACGGTCATCAGAATAATAAGGCAAAAGCCACAGCTATCTGGTATGTTGGGTATGTCTCCTGATAGACACCATGGTTCCTTGCGCCAGCTGCTATATCTCTATACATAGAACATATTCTTTTACAGGATGAGTCATATTTTTTATGTGGGAAGTCGGTCACTTTAAATCGTTCCCCTTTTAGTCCGCATACTTGTTGTCAGGCACCTGTATTTGGGAAGCCCCTTTGCAGGACTTTCTCCATCCAGATTATGACAGATTCTATCAAAACAGCCAGAGGGTGATGCTTGTAGCTACAATTACCGATTGAAACTCATAGGACAGACAGAATCAGCAAATCAGCAGAGAGGAAGGCAGAGAATGGATCAGTAGGAGACAGGTTAAGTGTGTTTAATTGCCAGAATAGGACCGAGATATTTTTTTTACCATTTGACATCTGCTGTCAACTGTTCCCCTTCAGCCTTTGCAAATCACATAACTGCCTAACTGCACTGGACAGCCAGCTGACAGGTTAGAGTTCCACTCGGCAGGCACCCCAGGGATAATTGTTGTGTGGGTGGAACTGTGGTATCTTCAAGTGAGGAAATTAATGTTTGCAGATTTAAACTGGGAAAGGGAGATTTCCAAATTTATAACAAGCAGCCTTGTCAGTAGGAAAGGCAGGTTTTAATTATTGTCAATACTATCATTGGAATGGGTTTCCTGCTGCATTCTGTCCCAGTTATTTTAATGCTTGGATTTTATTAGGTGACTTATTTTTATCAGAAGAGCAGAGGCTGTGTCACTGAGCTGCCTTTTTAGAATCAGACAAATCTCGATCATATGACCGGCAGGAGTTAAATTTCATCTGCAAGCATACAGTAAGTTAAATAAGTGGATTTGCACCCAAAAACTTTTTTTCTTCTTTTGGGTATGGAGAAAGCAGAAAAAATTAAAAGTTTCTAGGTTTGAATTTCTGTGTTCCTACTGGGCAATCAACCCTCACTTTCGGTCTCAATCACAAATTGGACCTGGAGCAGAAGGTGTAGTGAAGTTAGATTGGCTTTGCAGCCAGGTATCGTGTATCTATGGGAGGGAGAGAAGACGAGGAGGGAGGGAAAGCCAGCCTTTTGAAGGGCAACCAGAGGTAAATTTAAAAACACAAAGTTTTATTGTTCCAACAACATAATTTAAAAGATTAGGAGCTGTGTCTCTATAAATGAATCCTAGCATATAGCCACTAGTTTCGCAATAAAAATAGCAATATCGTTTAGTACCCGACCCGTTTCGCCCGTACCGGGCTTCCTCAGGGGTAAGGGGAGACTTAGTATTATCGCTGGGGCTTTTTACCACATTAAGAGCCTTGTGATACGGAATTGCTACTTGTAAGTGATTTGATAGTGGGACAAACTGCAAATATCAATTTGGACGTACTGCTGGTGTTTCCAGATGTCCCAGTGGAGTGAACGGTGTGATAGAAGCTTGAAATGTTTATTCCAGGACTTTCATATGCACAATGGTTATGACATCTCTGTCTGTCTTAGTAGAAGTAAATGAGAGTTATTCAGCAGGGGAAGATAAAGTGTTGCCTTCTCGTATGGAGTATTTTAGTTGTGGTATGTGGGTGAGCTGCAGGCAGCCGTCCAAAAAAAGGTACATAGGTCGATTTGCACTTTTTCATTTTTTATACTAAAATTGTGAGGTTCTGATTGCTGTCTGTGTTCCCAATGGGACAATTAACCTTTACGTCCTGTACAGTTTGTATTGTATATTATCCAATGAGGACACCTGGTCTGGCAATGACTGGAGATTTCAAGTAAATTTACTGGTAAACCTCATTGAACTAAAGCAATGAAGATGAGTGAGTCATATATTTTCCAGAACAATATGAGTGACTGATTAAATCATATGGCCTGATTTATTAAAGCTTTCCAAGACAGGAGAAGATAGACTATTATCGGAGACTGTGGGTGACCCAGCAAACCTTGAAAATATGTTTTAAAGATCATTTACTAATAGCTGGCCCTATTTTGCAATCCTGGAACAGTTTCATTTCAGGTTTGCTGGATGACCCATGTCTTTCCATGATAGTCTATTTTCTGTAATCTTGGAGAGTTTAAATAAATCAGG
>NW_027320797.1:0-2672 GCF_032062135.1 Pyxicephalus adspersus | reverse complement strand
CAATGAAGATTCCCCATTAAGAGATCACCTGAGTTCGGCGAGAACACAACCTCGCGGCGAATCACAAGGCCGTTCTCGCTTACATGTTCTGTAAGCGGCAAAGGCCCTAAAAATCACTATCCACTAAAGATATTTTTAGCACACATTGTACACATCACATTCAAAATCTCATTAACAATTTGTGGTTATATATAATATTTTTCTCTTCTTCCATTATATAGTATAAACATGCTCAGAGTACCCCTGAAGAAGACGACAGGCGAAATGCGTAGGGCTTAGAGAGATGTTTTGTTTTTGATTATTATATGTTGTAATATGGGGAATCTATTGTATAGCTAACCGTCATTCATCCTAGACTTCCAATTTGGAAGCGACTTATTTCTTAATACACGTTAGTACGCACCTATTTTTGATTTTATACTTATCTCGCCATATTTACCTTTTTGTGACAGTTAATACAAATGATTTTGCCAAATTAAAAAAAAACAGCTTATCTCTTTATTTCTTCTATTTACTAGTTGATACTCACATTGATCTGAGTGGGGTTGGAAATATTACCTTAAAACAGGGAGGAGTTTATGTTTTTGTCTTTCTTACACTTTTGTACTCCCATTAACCTTCATGTATTTTACCAAGATGTTTAATGTTTCTGAAATAACATGACGTTTTCAAAGACATTTCAATGCTACAGAATTCAGCAATTTCATTCATGTCTATTGTAGATCTGCAGTGCAAGGATTTATCTACTTCTGCCCCATCATATCGGTGGATCAGTACTTTCTCCAAGTCTCCTATTTCTTCTTGAATACAACCCAACTAGTTATCAGGGGGGAGCGCTGACATAAAACTGAAACAAAGCCCCGCTCCTTTATCAAGATGGCAGCACCACACAGACACAGTTCAGAACAGGGCATGTTAAGTCAGTAATACAGAAAAGATAAGCTTCATAGAGATCAAAATCAATATGGTGAATGGTCCTTTGTCTTTTGTATTTATTTTTGGGACAAAGCTTCCTCTCTTTACACTCTTTTCCAAAAAGCCATAAAGTCAACAATTACTGTTGAGTATTGTAATATATTGAAATTGTAGAGACACTATCTGCTTTCCAGGATTGCAGTTACAGGACTTGTGTACCGGGATTGTATTATACATTTTCAGACTGGTGGTCCCTTTTTGGATCCTCATGGGATGCCCATGGTTGCATACCACCAATCCTTTATACAAATAATGAAACACCACTTTCTCCCTTTAACTGTATAAGAAGTCTTTCTTCTGGGAAAAAGTTTTTGATATTCTCATCTGCTATAAAAGAATGGTTGGACAGGTTCTATAATAATATTCAATTCATAGGGAAAAGAAATGAGCCTATTGCAGGAGCAAGAATACTTGATATTGGTATGTGTATAGGTGCTGCTCTTGCCTTAGGCTGGTTTTCTAGAAAAGTTAATAAATCTCAAACCACATTCCAGCAAGAAATATCCGGTACAATTTAGTCCGTCCGCAGGCTCAACTTTAATCAGGAAAAGAACTTTATCATTTGCCATGTGGACCCGATAGGTGATCTGTCTTCTCCAGAAATATTATGGCTACAGCTCAGGAAACCGAACCTGACATTAGGAAAGCTTACAGTACTGAGGGAGTAGTAACCACACAGATCAATTAAAAACTAGAAAAAAGCAATAAACAAATCAATGTGGAAAGTTGTGTTTTAATTGAAGAGTGTGATGGGGAATGTGTATTGCTTTGGATATTAAATCACATCTTAATGGCTGAAAAACAAAACATAATGTATGCTGCTGCTCCTGGCAAGCAGTCAGATTCTATCTGTAATTTTGGAAGATGAAATCTGTTAATTACAAACATTGTTTATTATGTTACAGTGGATGTTACATCTGACATTACATAATAACAGTTTAGGGTAGCTGTGCTTTCCATGAAAATGCCGTGTAGATATAACATTTTACAAACTCCTATCTGTTCTGATATATCCGCGCAAAACAGTCAGCAACTGTTGGGTTTTATATGATGACCATAATTAAACAGAAGAGTTTCATATGAATTAAAGATGAAGTTTAATCTACGTACAGTAAAAATCAATGGCACTGTGTGCTTTTCTATGCATAGCAGAATAGTCATGGCTGGTGGTAGGTGTCCACAGAGTGTTGTACATCACATTTTCTCCTTTCTCAGCGGTCTATGTTTTGGATGGCTCTTTGGGGTTTTACAAATTTCAAAATGCATTGATGGGTCGGTGTGACTATTGACTATATGGGGTCAATAGTCACAATATCCGATAGACTATATGGGGCAACAAGCCAGTGATTGAGAGACAAAAAATTATCAGGTATGACAACTTATGGCCGAATATTCCTCATACCTACCCACCAAGGAAACCCCCCCACTAGCAAACTACCCAGCCTTTTCCAAGCAAATGATCCCTCTCTTCATTGAAATGTCTACCGTTCATTTTTTTTCATAGAAATGGTTGAAGCTTACTCAGCTACTCAGGTCCTTCTGGGACATTCTGTCTGCAATTGGGCCAGGGACATTTTAATATTCAGTTACCAGTTCAGGACTGCAACTTCAGTTCAGGAATGCAATTTTGCATACTTTCTCCATATGGCTAGTATAGAGAAGTAAGAAGGCAGAGTGAATATGAAAGGGGAACTCAC
>NW_027320796.1:0-2673 GCF_032062135.1 Pyxicephalus adspersus | reverse complement strand
GTGAGTTCCCCTTTCATATTCACTCTGCCTTCTTACTTCTCTATACTAGCCATATGGAGAAAGTATGCAAAATTGCATTCCTGAACTGAAGTTGCAGTCCTGAACTGGTAACTGAATATTAAAATGTCCCTGGCCCAATTGCAGACAGAATGTCCCAGAAGGACCTGAGTAGCTGAGTAAGCTTTAACCATTTCTATGAAAAAAAATGAACGGTAGACATTTCAATGAAGAGAGGGATCATTTGCTTGGAAAAGGCTGGGTAGTTTGCTAGTGGGGGGGTTTCCTTGGTGGGTAGGTATGAGGAATATTCGGCCATAAGTTGTCATACCTGATAATTTTTTGTCTCTCAATCACTGGCTTGTTGCCCCATATAGTCTATCGGATATTGTGACTATTGACCCCATATAGTCAATAGTCACACCGACCCATCAATGCATTTTGAAATTTGTAAAACCCCAAAGAGCCATCCAAAACATAGACCGCTGAGAAAGGAGAAAATGTGATGTACAACACTCTGTGGACACCTACCACCAGCCATGACTATTCTGCTATGCATAGAAAAGCACACAGTGCCATTGATTTTTACTGTACGTAGATTAAACTTCATCTTTAATTCATATGAAACTCTTCTGTTTAATTATGGTCATCATATAAAACCCAACAGTTGCTGACTGTTTTGCGCGGATATATCAGAACAGATAGGAGTTTGTAAAATGTTATATCTACACGGCATTTTCATGGAAAGCACAGCTACCCTAAACTGTTATTATGTAATGTCAGATGTAACATCCACTGTAACATAATAAACAATGTTTGTAATTAACAGATTTCATCTTCCAAAATTACAGATAGAATCTGACTGCTTGCCAGGAGCAGCAGCATACATTATGTTTTGTTTTTCAGCCATTAAGATGTGATTTAATATCCAAAGCAATACACATTCCCCATCACACTCTTCAATTAAAACACAACTTTCCACATTGATTTGTTTATTGCTTTTTTCTAGTTTTTAATTGATCTGTGTGGTTACTACTCCCTCAGTACTGTAAGCTTTGCTAATGTCAGGTTCGGTTTCCTGAGCTGTAGCCATAATATTTCTGGAGAAGACAGATCACCTATCGGGTCCACATGGCTAATGATAAAGTTCTTTTCCTGATTAAAGTTGAGCCTGCGGACGGACTAAATTGTACCGGATATTTCTTGCTGGAATGTGGTTTGAGATTTATTAACTTTTCTAGAAAACCAGCCTAAGGCAAGAGCAGCACCTATACACATACCAATATCAAGTATTCTTGCTCCTGCAATAGGCTCATTTCTTTTCCCTATGAATTGAATATTATTATAGAACCTGTCCAACCATTCTTTTATAGCAGATGAGAATATCAAAAACTTTTTCCCAGAAGAAAGACTTCTTATACAGTTAAAGGGAGAAAGTGGTGTTTCATTATTTGTATAAAGGATTGGTGGTATGCAACCATGGGCATCCCATGAGGATCCAAAAAGGGACCACCAGTCTGAAAATGTATAATACAATCCCGGTACACAAGTCCTGTAACTGCAATCCTGGAAAGCAGATAGTGTCTCTACAATTTCAATATATTACAATACTCAACAGTAATTGTTGACTTTATGGCTTTTTGGAAAAGAGTGTAAAGAGAGGAAGCTTTGTCCCAAAAATAAATACAAAAGACAAAGGACCATTCACCATATTGATTTTGATCTCTATGAAGCTTATCTTTTCTGTATTACTGACTTAACATGCCCTGTTCTGAACTGTGTCTGTGTGGTGCTGCCATCTTGATAAAGGAGCGGGGCTTTGTTTCAGTTTTATGTCAGCGCTCCCCCCTGATAACTAGTTGGGTTGTATTCAAGAAGAAATAGGAGACTTGGAGAAAGTACTGATCCACCGATATGATGGGGCAGAAGTAGATAAATCCTTGCACTGCAGATCTACAATAGACATGAATGAAATTGCTGAATTCTGTAGCATTGAAATGTCTTTGAAAACGTCATGTTATTTCAGAAACATTAAACATCTTGGTAAAATACATGAAGGTTAATGGGAGTACAAAAGTGTAAGAAAGACAAAAACATAAACTCCTCCCTGTTTTAAGGTAATATTTCCAACTACACTCAGATCAATGTGAGTATCAACTAGTAAATAGAAGAAATAAAAAGATAAGCTGTTTTTTTTTTAATTTGGCAAAATCATTTGTATTAACTGTCACAAAAAGGTAAATATGGCGAGATAAGTATAAAATCAAAAATAGGTGCGTACTAACGTGTATTAAGAAATAACTCGCTTCCAAATTGGAAGTCTAGGATGAATGACGGTTAGCTATACAATAGATTCCCCATATTACAACATATAATAATCAAAAACAAAACATCTCTCTAAGCCCTACGCATTTCGCCTGTCGTCTTCTTCAGGGGTACTCTGAGCATGTTTATACTATATAATGGAAGAAGAGAAAAATATTATATATAACCACAAATTGTTAATGAGATTTTGAATGTGATGTGTACAATGTGTGCTAAAAATATCTTTAGTGGATAGTGATTTTTAGGGCCTTTGCCGCTTACAGAACATGTAAGCGAGAACGGCCTTGTGATTCGCCGCGAGGTTGTGTTCTCGCCGAACTCAGGTGATCTCTTAATGGGGAATCTTCATTG
>NW_027320795.1:0-2673 GCF_032062135.1 Pyxicephalus adspersus | reverse complement strand
GTAAAGAACCTGGCATGGAATCAATGCAATGCAGTAAATCAATGCATTATAATGTTGCAATATCAGCACAGAGACTGTAATACTTTGGCAGCGATATTTTTTATATCAATATGGAAGTCATGTGATGTTAGAGCTTCATGTATGGTAAGAAGGGTTACCATATACGTTACCATATATAATGGAGAGTGATATAACTGTCACATGACCAGGATCTTCTCCCTACCATTCATTTTGTTTTTAAAGTATACTCATTTAATAACGCTTTGCTGGCCTTAGACTACTGAAGCTGGTGGACCGTTAAACATATCTGTAAAGGACATCAAGTTTTCTATAAAGGTTCAATTTTTTTACACAGTGGTATGGCTGTGTTAGAGAGTAGAATGGAAAAGTATAAGGTTACTTAGGTCGGATAATCATTTGAAAGATTAGACAACATAAAAACATATTTTTTTTCTGATGAAAAAATTTAGGATTAGGAAGAATTAGGGAGGAAGGATTAAAATAACTGTTTTTTTGTTGCTAAAATTCACCTTTCCTATTGGTTCTGGTGACCCCCGGTCCATTGTACAAGAAGTGATGGAGCAGGTGTAAAGTTAAATTAGGAGTTTGATGGTCAAAGAAAGTTATTTGTAGCATTAGGTGGATGGATGGTGTTAAGTATTGGGGTAGGGGTATAGGAAAAGGTCACAGGCACAAACATTATAAATAACTCTTTAGTATTAAAAGCTGTGCACAGACACCTACAGGCACTGACAAAGGTACCAAGTAAACAATCACTGCAAATAATCTGTAATTGAAAGTTCTAGCCATGCCCCATAAAGCAACTTTTCCACATTTCAACAACACCACCACTTTTTCTGGTTCTCGGTTTACCCCGGGTCAGTTACTAACATCACCAAATCCTTAACATCACCATGTTTAAAATAAAGACAGTAATTTTTTTTTTTTTTTTAGTAAAAAAAATAAAGTAAGCTTATTGAGGTTTGTGTGTAATCCCTTAAATTTTAAAATACTGAAAACAATATATCACAAATAGGGTAATCCCTTAAATTTTAAAATACTGAAAACAATATATCACAAATAGGGCAGTTGCCAACAAGTGGTTAAGCCATTTAGCAGAATAAGATTGCAGTCTCCCACGCCATGCCAAAAGCCAGTCAAGAGACAAAGAGGATCTGGAAGGAATATATAAATGTGAATAATACACTGTTCAGTAACTCCTAAAACAACAGCTGAGGATTTCATAACTCCTCTGTCTCATAGAGAAATGACTAACCCCTTGCAGAAAATCCTTTGCGCAAGCAGTACTGAGAAATGCTAATACTTGTTCATCATAATGCTGTCACCATTTTATAGCACCGGCCTAACAAGCAGTCTGTCTGCCTCATAGAAAATCTTCCAAGAAAACTTCTTTGCCTAAACAGTAACATCTTTCAAAATGATTAGAGTGTATTCTCGTAGATGACCACGTGGTGGCAGTGTTCCCACCATTCGCTTCCCAGATGTACCAATATTCCAATATAAATAACTGCAGATTCAGAATAAAGCTAATAGATCAATTAATATTATATTCTGTGTGCTTTAAAGCAAAGCTAAACCTAAAAAAAAAAAAAAATATTCAGATATATAGTAAATAATGTACTGATTTATAATGTATTTTATCTGACCACTTTGATTTATCATTTTCCAAAATTACAATACTATATGTGTTTTTTTTTTGTTCTGCGTTACGAAACAAAACCATTTTGATGTCACATATCTTCTTTATTAATTAGGGCTAAAGTATTAGCATAATGCCCTATAATATTACCCTAAACACATGATTCTCAGAGTGTGTGCGTGACTGTCTGCATTTCTCATACAATCACAGTTACAATGCCAGCACTGTGTTACTCATGAGTGTTGCAGTGCACGTATTTGACCACACGGGGGTGCTGTAATGTATGCCATGAAAGCCCAGCTCTGTTCTAATATTCTGAGCCAAGCAGCTGGTTAAACAGTTTACAAAAAAAGGAAATTTGTTTTGGAAAAGCATTAGGAAACTTCACCCTACCATATGTTCCACTCTTTTTATATTTATTACATTTCACCAATGACTCCATTGGCTTTTTATATTTTACTCTGTTTCTAAGAGAAGTGGAAAGTCATAAAATAAAATTATGGATTTGAATTAGTAATGTTTTTTTATGTTGGCCCAGTGAACCTGTTTCCCCTATTCTACCCTTACTAATCTATGAACAAGTGCAGTAGACTAGCATAAAACAAAAAAAGATAATAATTACAAAATTACATAACAAATAAATAATACATAAGTCATTTTACATTAATATATTTATTTATTCATTTTGATTATGTCATTGTATCCCCCGTGTAAAATAATATACAGTATTTCATGATAAGTATTATAAAGTTTTTCTAGGTTCAGTAGTCTCTGATGGATCAATCCACACAAGGCTTTTCCATTGCATCAATGTACACACCTCATCTACCGACAGAAAATGAAGCTTTAGTGGTCCAAAGTGCCCGGTACTGGCAGATGCAACCTGTTTTACTGATCTTTAGCATTGGGAAATGTATAATTTAAAGAATACTTCAGACACTGAAGGGGATGCTCAGTTAAGAAGACACTGAAAACCAATGCAGGTGGCACTGATACTGACCATTCCACTGATA
>NW_027320794.1:0-2676 GCF_032062135.1 Pyxicephalus adspersus | reverse complement strand
GGCACATGAGTGATCAGAAGGGGAATACCGGTATGAATGGCACATGAGTGATCAGAAGGGGAATAATCTTTCAGAATCTTTTTTTCTAGATTTTCCTCCTTTAAAATTGGGTGCGTCTTATATTCCGCAGCGTCTTATACGGCGAAAAATACGGTAGTTATTGTTTGGTAACACATTTCACAAAGAAAACACAAGGAATTATGTATGAAATTTGTATGGAAATTTAAAATTTTGTTTTGTTATAATTAAATGGCCAAAAATGAGTAAAGGAAGTTAAAGAAATAGACAGCATAATAAAGAATAAATGAGGGGGAGGACTGAAAATAACAAAGGATGAAGTTGCATCTAGAATCTTGGCTGACCTCACAATGATTGACACAATTCGGGCTATTAACATTACAGAGGTTGCCAACAACAAAAGTTATCCAGGTTTTCTATACTCTTAAAAACCTGTGAAGAATTTATTTCCACTATGTACCAGTGAGAAGGCATATTACTTTAGAATAATGAATAGTTGAGGGCGGAAACTAACCAACACTTTGCAAGCATTTCTTTCTGACTATATTAGGTTAAAGGCTAGGTTTAAATGCTCAGACTGACATTCAGGATGTGGTGCAAATTTTTCTTCTTCATGCAACCAAACAGTGGGTAGCAGAGACATTTAAAACTCTTCACTACTACCTGTTGTAAAATGTGCAAAAGCTGGTTCTTAAAGCAGCAGTATGGGCAGCCGACCACCTGGAAGGTGCCAGCCTTCAGGAGCCACATGGGAAGGCCTCTTCTTACGGTGTGGGTGCAGGTCTCTTTAACTGATTTTCCTATGATTTCTTGGGTCCCTTTACATGCATACATGGAACGCTGAGTAACAATTCTAGGTTTTCCCTTCTTGAAGCTATTGATCCCTTCATTTCTGTATCTGTTGGTGATATTGCTGCAAGTACACCTATTCATATCCACACTGCCACATATATGAAATACAGTTGACAATCGAAAATCTGACCATCGATAATCAGCTTCCTTCGGTTTTTAGGCATGAATTTCAGATCGCATTTTCAATACAAGGACTGTAGTACACTGTTTAGCCACTGATGTTTTGATGGCGCTGTTCTGCAGAAACAGCCGTTAGGTCTTGCTTACTGCACTAAATACATGTTGAGTCATCCCTGTTGCCTGCTCCCTGGACATCCGCGGGTGCTGCGAGAGAAGGCTGGCCTGTGTGTGGCGGTATGGCTTTCAAAAATCCGGAAATTTGACACTCCTCGGGTCCTGAGATTGACGAATTTTTGAATGTCAACTGTAATCCTAAGGTCTAGTGTTAACATTGGACAATTAATTAAAGCAGCTTTTTTATTTTAAAAAAAAAATATTTTTCTGAGTAAATGCAAAAAAACACAAAATACTACATTTTTATGATACACAATAATGGCATTATTATTGACTATAAGGCCTAATGACTTGCACATTTATTAAGTGGATTTTTAGGGAAAATATGACTTTGATAAACATTTGAGCAACTGTCATCAAATGTATAAAAAAATGTATAAAATCTTAACATTTTTGCTATCATAAAAAAATTTAATTTTGTTGGAGATAGAAGTGCTTTACTTTAGAGGATGGAATATCAGATTTAAGCATTTGCAATTCAGCTCTCAAATGTGATAACAGGAACATGGTAATGATAACATGTTGGTTTAATGATAATGTGATGTCCAGGGACATCAAACAAACGCTGGAAAATTACGTTTGTCAAAAAAGAGACCAGCCAAGCAAAAAAAAAAAAAAGTTTCCACAATTTGTTGTCGTAACAGAACAATCATGGAAAAGCTATGCCATGATATGTTTGAAAAAAGCTTAGAAAAACAGCATTGTTGTTTATTGTGGACCATTTCTTAATATGAATATACATACACATCGAGAGAAAAATACACATCACATAAAAGAGTAAAAAAAGTTAACAAAAAATTGTATGCATATATATGATGGGATGCATAAGAACTTTTACTAAAATATTTTTAAAAAATGGAAAACTCATAGTGTTGAGGATATTTTTAAGTAGAACCCAGGAATAAACACATCTTATCTATTACCAATCCAAAGTAGCTTAGGTGGAAGATTTTATAGGTCAGGGAAGATACATCTTGTTCATTGATCTCCTGTTGCTTTTGGTTGTTGTGTTATAGATGTAACTTGTATACTTTTTTAAATCATAAAGCAATGAACCCAAATCTAAGCATTTTTTCTTTTTGACATCATAAATATTAGTGGATTCCTTTTAGAAGCTCTGGGGCCGTGAGTATGGAATCTGTATAGAGAAGATGGAAAATCTATAGGTGATAACAGGGAACTTCATTCTTCTCTGTCACCACCCTTGTAGCTGGATAGCTTCTTTTTGCTCTTTCGCTGCTCCCACAACTGCAAGCATTTCTTTCCTCCGGCAATATTAGTTATGCACAGTAAGAAAAACTTCTCTTGGTATTTCCCTATATATATATATATATATATATATATATATATATATATATATATATTTATTTATTTATTTATATATAATGACTATTGTTGCACCTCAAGATTGTTTATGAATATGTAAATAGATATGTATATGTATATGTGTATATATATATATATATATATATATATATATATATATGTTTATATGGATGTATGTATGTGTGT
>NW_027320793.1:0-2677 GCF_032062135.1 Pyxicephalus adspersus | reverse complement strand
AAGATGGTAAACAGTAAAGGTCCCAACACTGAACCCTGGGGTACACCACTAATAACCTTGGATCATTCAGAGTATGAATCATTAATTACAACTCTCTGGATGCGATCTGTAAACCAGTTATAAATCCATTTACAGATTGACTTTTCTAAACCTATCGACCCTAACTTGCATATTAACCCACACAACATTGCAGCTATTTGGGAGGGTTAAACTCTTAAGAGATGTGCACTCTTCCTTATTTCTCTGCTGCTAAGCTCATTGTTTTCCACCTTAGATGAATGAATTAGTGCGAGCCATTACACCTAATATATTATGACTCATGACTATGACTTAATTAGAAATAGTAATTATCTAATGTAATAATTTTGCCTAATTGGATGTAAAAATAATTTGTGACATCAGATGAGTCTGTTGCTGTTTGAGTGGCCTCTGAACCATAGCAGTGCAAGGAGTTATTGTGTTTGGTAAACAAAATAAAAACTGTATTAACGGGGGGCGTGTCCTGATAACTTCTAAATATTACCTTAAACTCGACCCAACTGTCCTCTATACACAATAATATGTCCTTTCGGATTTGTACTAATGCTATCAAGTACTTAGGTGTAATGATACCATCGGACCCTTCTGCTTTGTTCTCAATTATTCCCAAGCATATAATAGAATTCAATCCGACCTTCAGAAATATGACTCCCTGCCTCTTTCCTGGTTTGCTCGCATAAATACTCTAAAAATGGATATTGTCCCCAGATTGTTATATATATTCCAAACGGTCTCCATATTTTTACCAACTGCATATCTGCGTAAAATACAGAGGTTGTTTATACAATTCCTATGGCATAAGAAACGCCCCAGAATGGCATTCGGCAAATTGGTTAAACCCAAATGTAGAGGAGGGGTGGGGGCCCCTGATATTGCTTCCTACTATAGGGCATCGGTTTTAGTGCGCCTTTATCCTCCCTAGACCTTCCACACAGAAGTAAGTTGCTATCCTGGCTTTCGTACAGGCAGGTAATGTCTTTTGTAGCTTCTTTTTCTGATCCATCCCTATTACACAGAAATTTGACGGAATTTGAGCAGCTCGTTAGTTCACCTGCTTGCCCTCCCCATATTGTTTCAAGGCTATATGAGCTACTCACACATAATCCTGAGTCTATAGCCCCTATATACACCAGATATTGGAAGAGGGAATTGACTGGCCTCATAACTGCAGATGACTGGGAAATATCGTTTACCCTTACAAACAAGCTGGCATTGACATGTAAAGCCCAGGAGGTTAACTATAAAATTTTGTCTAGATGGTATTATTGTCCTGTGGATATGCATAGAATATCTCCCACAAACTCGGATTGCTGTTGGCGATGCCTGTCGCATAGGGGGACAATGCTTCATATTTGGGAATGCTCAAAGTTATCTCGTTTTTGGGATATGATTATTCAGATCTTTAATGACTGCTACGGCTCTACCGTACCCAACACCCCTAATGTGGCTCTTTTATCTATGATCCCGGGCTCGCTTAAAAGTATTAAAAGAGGTGCCCTACGTCATTTTCTTACCGCAGCTAGGGTCCTTATTCCGAGATTGTGGAGGCAACCTGTTGCTCCCTCCATAGCTGACTGGGTAACCGAACTTGAAAAAATCCGCCATATGGAAATGCTGTTGGCGGAAGATGATGACAGAATGGAACAATTTAAAATAGTTTGGTCCACATTGGATTGGTTTAAAGAATCTCCTCGACTCCAGATGTACTTATCCTAATGGGCCTGTACATTTATTAGGGTGCTATCTTTGTATTGAGGGTCTTTTTTATGTTTCCTCCAACCTCGTGTGGTGTATATTCTCTTTTTCCCTTCCCTTCCCAACCCTCCCCCCCTGGGCTGCATTGTTTTTGTTTTTTCGTTTTGTTTTATTATTATTGTTCTTTGTTAAAAGATATTTACATAAATATATATTAATATAGGCGGCTTAAACTTGTTAGAGCATCATTTATATTTTCTGTGTTTATAGAAGATGGAGAATATTATATGCATTATGAACAGATCCTACCCATCTGAGTAACATCTGAATACACATAGGGATCTGTTGGCTGGTTCCACCGCCAGTGATTTCATCAACCCAATCAGGTATGTGTAATATCATTTGTTTACATTTTCTAACAAAAACCCTAATAACTTGTTATTTTTTGGGGCTTTTTTTACAGAGCTATGAAACCATCTGGATGGGAAAGGATTGAGGAATGTCCACCTGCTCCCGCTCCAGCTGGGCTCCTGTGATTTGGCATCTGGGACTGCTGGCGCTTGATCAGTCAACGTGGGATCTGATATGGACTACGCTGGAGCCTGCAAAGGTAAAAATTCGAAAACTCTAAAATTAGATTAATAAACTCATGTGTGGTGTCTTTCTTTTTAGAAATTGGGTAGGGGGTGCTTGGTACCCCTTTACCCAGCTGAGTGGCTGGATATTTGGTTGCCCACTTGTGAAATTGGATTTCCACACATGTCTGAAAGCGGTACCTTGTCTTTCATTAAAATTTATTTTACAATAATATAACAGTAATATAATAGTATAATATATTTGTATGAGAATAATAAAGTTTGAAACACAAAATCATGTCAAAATAATAAATAAAATAAATTTTCAAAATATAATTTCAATAATAAATTATATCCAATTATAACTA
>NW_027320792.1:0-2679 GCF_032062135.1 Pyxicephalus adspersus | reverse complement strand
CGTGTCGTTATCTGTATGTACAGGATCGGTGCTATACGATCGTTCGCAGATATCGTGCAGGATCGTTCGTCGTTCGTTTACCAACGATAATAATTGGAAGTGTGTACGTAGCTTTAGAGATACGAAGGGAATAATTCAAAGCTTGACCTTGCAAACTGGTACCATATGTGCATAATGTGTGCTATGTATATATTATGTTTATCTACATGCATTTAACACCTAATATCAATTGGCTTGCTTGCTGATTCATCCAGCCTTGCATAAATATATTTTTAAATATATTTGTTTTCCACTGGTCACAAACCTAGAAAAATCAGGATTAAAACAGAATAAAAACTGAAGCCAGCTTTTTGCAGTTGCTTTTCAATGATTACAATAATCAGTAGGACCAAAACAGCAAAATGGGATATTTATGGAACATGTAAGGAAAAGTAGCATAAATACAACTCCAACGTTCATGTGGACAAGCAGACAAATAGCACAAAACTGTCTTATGCTACATTTTTGTCTGCAACAAACAAAGCAAATTAGCAATTTAAAGTAACCAAAACAAGGGTGTTAAAATCTCTTTTGCTTGGAAAAAGCACAACTAAGGTTTATGAATTTATAGTACATGTTGCATTTCATTTGAGCTGTGTATTGTAGAGAGCTAAAAAGGGAGCTCTTCCAGGAGGAAAAATAATGACCTCTGAGATGTTCATATCATGCAGAAAAATATCAATATTATCAGTTCCCATTATCATAAATAATATCAGTAATATGCAGAATAAATCATTATTCAAACTACGGGTAACTTGTAAAATAAATCTTTGCTAATGCCATTGTTTTATTTAGAAATTCTATATACAATAACAATGTGTATATTGGTTACTATGTGCTAGTTATTTATGGGAGTTGGTGCTGACCATGGAATGTTACTCACCAAAGGTTAAAGACATTGCTAATGACAGCCTAATAGAACAGAAAAAATATATTTGAATTTTCCATTACATTAAACTAGTCAAATTTTTTGATTAGTTCAAGAGATAAATGCTAAACCATGTTTTGCAAATTGTGCTTTACTGACCCATCAAAATGTGACTTTCTTTTTCAGTTTAGATCCGTGGGGACATCTTAGGCTTGCAATTCAAAAATGAATAATATTGATTTACTTTCGAAGTAGTTCACTCACTCATTCAAGTGAAATTCTATTCACTTTCAACACCCAATAATTTTAATTTTTTTATAAAATGCAGATTATCCTTGTATATAATATGAAATTAATGCCACTTAGAAAAGTACACATGCTTTTACTAAATAGACCACTATAAACAAAAGTCTGTGGTTTGTATATCTAGCTTTCCATTTGATAAAAAATAGACACCTACAATAAAAAAATAGACACCTACATTTATGGTGAAAAGCTTTGAATCCCTCTGGGATCCATGTCCAGTCGTCCTATCCCATTTTCCTTGCTCCAGGCGTTGACTGGACATCAGGTGCCACCTTAGTTTTCCTTCTTATGCTGATGTCACCCGATCTCACACTGCAAAAAAAAAAAGTAAAAGTGTGTCAACTGCACATGCAATAGTTTTTAAAATGTGAAAAATGTTGTAATAGGTTTGCTTACACGACTGTAAAGATGGAGCAAATCCAACAGAAAAAAATGGCTGAAGAATAGTATAGGTTTTTGGGCTAAACAGCATAAGGACAGTTAGGCCTGGAGCGAGCGAGGAAAGGAGTATAGTGGAAGGTCGGCATGACTGGGCAGATAGGGGAGCAGACAGCAGAGGGTTAATTTTCTGATCGAGAGTGTGAAAAAGGGGGAGGAGTCAGTAGGAGGTAAAATGGTCAGGAAGAGGAAGTTAAGGTCTTTTTGCAAGAGACAGCAGTGAGGGAAGTTTTCCCACCCTCCTTCCCTTTTGGTTATTATGGATACAGTATGATGAGTTTGGTGGTTTGTAGGAGGCGGTTGAGGTCCTCGAGGGGAGGGTGCTGTTTTGTAACAATAATTTTGTTGGGGGGACCCATCTAAGGTATGGAGCCCCTGGTTTGGGTTGACGTTTGGTGTAATTTGTTGGTGTGGTCTGCACAATAGAGGTTTAGTTTAGGTTTCCAAACTGGGAGTAATAGCGGCTGGGAGCAATTGTTGTTGTAAGGTCCAGATCCCAAAAGGTGGTAGCCTTCGAGGACCTGCAACCAGTAAGCAAAAATTCTTGAAGTAGTTTTTTTCTGTATTGTTTTTGGTAGAGATGAGCGAATCAAAGCTGACAAAGTGGAATTCGATACGAAATTTAGGAAAAATTCTATTCGCAACGAATCCGAATTTCCTTGCGATTCATGGAAACGAATCACAATTTTTCCTAAAATGGCGGCTATACGTGTAAGGACATGGGGCAAGGAACTCTGGGAAGGCGGGATGACCCATAATGCCATGCATGCAGCCAATCAGCAGCCCTGTGATGTCACAGCCCTATAAATAGCCTGCAGGGAAAGAATATTTGGGGATTCAAATAGCCATTATACAGCTCTGTCATTCCAGCAATTTATATATCCAGAAAAATATATATGCAGTTCACTGTTGCAGTTGTTTGTGGTGAGAGCATTTAGTGGCCTATTTCAGTACAAAAAGAAAAATATATAAGCAGTTCACTGTTGCAGTTATTTGTGGTGAAAGCGTTTAGTGGCCTATTTCAGTAC
>NW_027320791.1:0-2680 GCF_032062135.1 Pyxicephalus adspersus | reverse complement strand
ACACACACACTTTTATTACTCCCGAACGCCTAAAAGTGTTTAACACTTGTATATGCAAAATGTGGTTTAAGATGCTACACGCTGCAGTCTCATGGTCAGTATCCTGATAAACCACATCTATAAACTTGAACTGGAAAGTTTTCCAAAAGTGTTTTTTTTAACAGTTTGAAAGGTTTTTTGCAAGTACAAACAAATTCAATTTTTTTGCTTCCTTCAATTACAGTGGCAGATAACTGCAAAGCTAGAAAATTATAGAAGTAAAAACATATATATTATGGATTAGGGTAGATTGTTAGGACTTCTCTGACTTACCACAGTTGCTTGTTTTATTTTCCTGACATGCCTCCAATGCCTCTGGCAAAGAGAAGCTATCATGGGAATAAAGCTTAATCAGGGCAATAAATTCTTCAATAACAGCACTGGTGCTGGGTGACCAGCGCTGTCACAAAGAAGTCCCTGGTAATGTTCTTAGAAAATTGGGGGAGTGAAGGAAAGATAAGTGTGGGCTGCTTTGGGGTTAATTAAAATGAACCTGCTCCTTTGTTTTTAATGGGCAAAGATATGTTTTGCTTTAAGAGCATCTTGGACTCCAAATTTTACAATAAATGATTTGATTCAAATAAATGATTTTATCAAACACATTTGAGGAAGAAATACAACTGATGTTTAAACACAGAACTGGATATATTTTACTTATATATGAAAATATATATATACTATATGAAAAACAAGGGCCTTTAAAAAGTCAAGTTTAAGAGGGACAAAGAGAGATGGGGATACACACATGCTTCATGGCTATGGAAATTCTCATGGACAGAATAGGTTTGATATGAACTTGTTTGGGCTGTGCGTCTCTGAGGAAGTAGTTTTTGTAAGCAAATGCCATGGGGAGAAATGGTACCAAAAGTTCATATGTGTGATGGACAATTTGATAGCCAGACGTTGAGTATAACAGAATTCTCCCCCATGTGCTGTGACAGAACTCACTATATATATTAAACCTAAACAGATGCAGACAGATCCAAACTTGTACCTAGACTTGCACATAGCCGAGTTTCTAGTTTTTATTTGATATTTTAATTTGTTTTCATCTACTGCAGCTCTAATTATAGTTTACAAGGTTTCACTGTGCTAATGGTCTGTTGAATGTGCACTCCTTATCCACAGCTAGCTATTTCAGTATCTTCATCTTTGTCTCCATATTTACCATAGAAGATCCTTTTAACCGCCAGACTGGAGTGGGTAGCATATAAGGTACAAACACATCATTTAGTATCTTACCATACTTATTATTATTGTTGTTAAACAGTATTTACATAGCACCAACATATTACCCAGCGCTGTACAATAAATAGGGGACTTTGCTCAACGTGAAAAAGTTATCAATCGTTTTAAATTAAAATCACTTATCCAATATTGGTTTTGGGACTTTTGTAAGCTTCTGTCAATTGTCAGTTAAAGCTGGCCATGCAGACTAATTTCTGTTTGTATAGTCTCTTCAAATTAGCCATTCACTATATGCAAAAGTTTCAATCAAATAGATGATCGGTTAGGCATAAAGAGCAAAACTGTTTTTTGTTTTTTTATTATTCTATTGGAATGATTTTTGGGCAGAAAAATTGATTAAGAATTGATTTTGATTGACTGAAATATGAATAAATAATTTTTGGAATAGGACTATTGCAAAAAAGTATTTTATGTGTTTTTCTCAATTGCTAATCATACATTTAACTGATTTACAAATATCCACCACAAACATTGAATGAATATGAATAGATTAAAAAACATTATAAAACTAAAAATGTTCTTTTTTTCACAGATTCCATTGAAATCCTTCATGTTTCTATTTATTATAGTTGTTGATATAGTGTTAGTGTTATAGAGTTGATATAAATCATCCAGGAACTCTCAGCCTATTTTCAGATCTATTAGTTGCTCTCTATTTCCACCTAGTGGTTAAATAGGTTATGGCAGAATTCCAACTGGATCAATCTAGCTAATGATCACATCCTAATGCAGATTCGAGTTTAATTACACACAGCAAAAACTAAGCTTTTGTTCAACACATTAAATAAATCTTTTATAGGGAAATACTGATGCATACAAAGCAAAATCATTTTCAGTAATGATTTAGGTATGCATTGGCAATGAACTGCAGCAATAATATATATTGTATTTTACATATAAAGTTTAAATACTGCATGGAGCACTCACAAACCAGCTGAGACCCATGACTGCTAGGGAATTGCAAATCCACTTGTAGTTAAAATTATCAGGCAACGCAGGCCGACATATGACATTTATTTTTTTTCCTCTCTTTCCCAGCTTTTTTTGTTAAAATGAAGGACCACTCTGAGAATTCTAATAAATAAAATCTAATCCATCTGTAATCCATCATAAAAACTGGGAATTAAAAAAAACAAATTATTATTAAAAATAAAAAAATTACGATCAGGCAGGTTATTGTTGCAGAAAAGAATAAGCAATATCCCTTCTACAATAATCCATCCTACCTGCCTGATCGCTTCAGAAAACTGTCCAAAAAAAAAAAAGTTAGCGCATGTACAGCTCAGCTTTGGTTGCCAGGCTTTCTCTGCGTATGCTGGGAATGAATAAACTCCCAACATGCCTGTGCAGGAGTTACATCATTCTAACCTGGCTAATCAAGATGGCAGAAAGA
>NW_027320790.1:0-2680 GCF_032062135.1 Pyxicephalus adspersus | reverse complement strand
CAATAAAGCTTGATGTACAAGAAGTGGGATTCAGATGACAGATGTCAATCGCAAACTGAAAAGTCATTATTATTATTATTAATAATAATAATAATAATAAACAGAATTTTATATAGCACCAACATATTATGTAGCGCTGTACATTAAATAGATGTTGCAAATATGATGTTGCAGTGACACAGGAGGAGGAGAGGACCCTGTCCTGAAGAGCTTACAACCTAGGTGCTGGGAAGCATGGTGGCGTAGGGGTCAGCACTCTTACCTTTGCAGCGCTGAGTCCCAGGTTCCAATCTTGGCCAGGACACTATCTGCATGGAGTTTGCAGGTTCTCCTGGTGTCTGCATAGGATTCTTCCAGGTACTCTGGTTTCCTCCCACATTCCAAAAACATGCAGTTAGGTTATTTGGCTTCCCCCAAAAATTGACCTTAGACTACATTAATGACATATGACTATGGTAGGGACATTAGATTGTGAGCTGCTTTGAGGGACAGTTATGACTATGGACTTTGTACAGTGCTGTGTAATATGACAGTGCTATCTAAATACTGTATAATAATAATAATAGGAGGTGGAGGAAGTAACACACAATAGGATGGGAGATATGTAGTGGTGGGAAATAGTGATGGTTTCAAAAGACAGACAACAGGTAGGCAAGTTTGAAAAAATGGGTTTTGAGTGCTCTTTTACATGAGCAGAAAGTAGGAGTAGATAAATAATAAATTAGCAGAAAGTAGAAAGCTGAATAGGACGAGGAAGACCATTCAAGAGAGTCGGGACAGCTCTAGAAAAGTCTCGGAGCCATGCATGTGATGAGGTTATGAGTGAGGAAGTCAGTTGAAGGTTACCATGAATTTCCAGTAGACATTACAAAACAAATATGTTGATGATCTATTACATTCTTTTTCAACAAGCGCAGGAATATGTTTATTTTGATTTGATTTCTTGGACATTTGAAATGTTAAGTACCTTGGCAATCCAAAGGCTGAAAATTCATTTTAGATCAGTGGTCACCAACCTTTTAGGTTCCGTGGACCACTAAAATCACCGTCTCCTGACCGCGCATGTGCAGGGAACCGGGTGTCACTCATAGGGGGAGAAACCTCCCCCATAGTGACATCATTATTACATAACCCCGCCCACTCTCTAATCACAGATCTGAGCCTGCAAAGGGAGAGTGGGCGAGTTTTGTCCAGGGACACAGCCCGCCCACTTCCCCGAGCCTGGGGACTGTAAGGAGGACATGGTCTGTGGCTCTAGCCGGTGCGTCCCCCCAGAGGGGTCATACTCCTGACTTCCCTCGGGGGTGCGCTGGTCAGAGCCGCAGACCCCCCAAATTTTTTCGTGGACCACCCACTTGGCGACCGCTGCTTTAGAACACTACTGAAGAAATATTCTGTTGTCAGCTTCTTCATTTACATATGTGCAATTGTATTCTTAGGTAGTTATTATTATTAATATTATTATTAATAATAAACATGATTTATATAGCGCCAACATATTACGCAGCGCTGTACATCGGATTTGGCACCCTTCACCTGTAATCCCTTGTATCCAACTGCAGCTTGCACAGGTCTGTAACAGATTCCTCAGGGTTCGGTTTCATTCTGTCAGAATGTTATTTAAGAGTGTGTAAAAAGAATTTTGAACTTGTAGGGAGTTTCTCTAAGTTTAGGTTGGATTTTTTTTTTGTGTATGTGTGTGGTATAATGGTCTCGCACTGGGAGAATGTGGTAATTTGCCAAGTAGAGATTTCCTTTGTTGAAGTTGGACCGAAGCAGAGATGAAGTGTGGGCAAACTTCTGAGTCAGTTTGGTATGAAGAACACTTTAGACATTGTTAGACAGAGGTTGGTATTGTTTTGTAACAGGTGATGTGCTTGACATGTTGGCCCTGATTTATTAAAGCTCTCCAAGACTGGAGAGAATACACTTTCAACAGGGAGGCTGGGGGATCCAGCAATCCTGGAATGGATCTAGTACAGGATTCAAAACATTTGCTAGCAAACAGCAAGTGACTTTGAAGAAATCCATTCCAGGTTTGCTGGATCACCCAGCTTCACTGTTGAAAGTGTATTCTCTCCAGCCTTGGAGAGCTTTAATAAATCAGGCCCATTGTCTTGAAAGACAACTGTAAAACTGCAAAAAACAAAACTTGGTGTTGACACTACTCTACATTTAGAAATGATAAGATATGTTTTTAGAGTAAAGCTGCGTACACACATCCAATAACTATCGTTGGAAACGAATGACTGACGAACAACCAATTGCCCAAAAATCGTTCTAAAAAAAGTAACCAATGACGCAGACGAACGAGGATTGTTTTTGAAAATGAACGACCGGCACCAGATCTGATTGGCCGACAATCGTTCACTCTCTATCGTGTGTACAGTCGTTCAGTGATTGTGCATGTTTCTGCTATACACTTTCTCCTATACATGTCACTCCCTGCATCGTTCAAACGATTGTGTACACTATTGGTGGATTATATTTGAACGATCGTATCCATACAGCATGTATTACAATACGATCGTTCAAAATAATCGTGCACAATCGTTGATTGGTCATAATCGTCATTTTCTAACGATAATTATTGGAAGTGTGTACCTAGCTTTAGACTCCCTGTGTGAGATGTGCACTGTTACATAGTTACATAGTAGGTTAGGTTGAAAAAAGACATAAG
>NW_027320789.1:0-2681 GCF_032062135.1 Pyxicephalus adspersus | reverse complement strand
AAGACCCGAGATTGCACAGATCAAAATATCATAAACAAATATTTCTGTGATGACTCACTCGCCACAGACACAATGACATGGGTAGGATGCTTCATATGTGCTATTAACCCTCTGGTATCTATGTGTTGAGAGTAAATGAGATGCAAAATATTGTTGGTATACCTAGAAATAAGTTGCAGATTTTATGTAACTAATATCCTTAAAGTGTACCCAAACTCAAATTTTCCACGCACATGATTGTCTATGTCTATGGGCTTAGAGTGATATAAGGGACAATGCGATGAGGAAGATGTCAGTGCCATATAAATGCATAATGCAAAATACAATAGGGTATCCTTTGCAAAGTGAACATGCTCTACTCCTATAGTAAATTAACCCCAATGAGGTGCTTCTCCAGACCCAGAAGTGATGGGTATGAACTTTGTTCTCAGCGGCTGCTGTGCAAAGGTAATCTCTGCCCAAAATAATTATTTCAATTTTCAGCCATCGTAAAGAAATAAAAGTCAAAATTTCAGCCATTACAAACCAAAAAGATAGAGTTGTGTTCATTGGATTCATAGTTCAGCTGCACTGTACAATTACATTATAGGATGGGTCAATACATGAAGTGCAGCAAGGAATTTTTCACTATAAACATTTCCAACAGATTTAAGAAAGATTTTAAGATGTTTATTGAGTTTGTATTCTTTTGTTCCTTACCTTTGATTAGTATGGGGAGGTGGGTAATGCTTGTCTTTGAATATTCTATAAAATTGTAAACAACTGCAGTTTCTTTCCTATGGTATTGTAGGTAATTTTGACATGTATTGTTTCTATTAGTATTATCTTAAACCATTGTAGATAATACAAAACAACAAACAAAAAAACAAAAAAAAACAGCATATAGTGATTAAACCTAGGTAAGGTGTAGCCAAACTGAAGAAAAGTTTTGTGTTTGTTTGATTTTTTTTGTTTTGTTTTATGCCAAAAACTTTATTTTTTTTTTATCAATTTAGATTGTATAAAGAATAGTTTAATCTCCAGTCACTGGGCAGATATTTCTATCCTGACATTTAGATACATCAAGAAGTGAGACAAAATCTTGCCATTCCTGCTAGGTTGCCACCAGGGCAAATTTATGTTTTGCCATCTATTTCTGGTCACAAGTTTGGAATTACAGATATTCATCACTTCAAAACTTTTGGATACACCTTAATTTGACCATTGTGTCAATAAGAGAATATTTTTTCTCTTGAAAAGAATAATGGATCTCAGATAAAAACATGTTAAGAAATGAGGCAATAGCCTTGACTTTTGCCTACAAGGTTTCCTTTTTCAGTTCAAGTTAGGGGATAAGGAGGTAGAACTGGTATTTTAAATTCTTCTGATTTAAGTGAACATGCAGCACTGGGAACAACCTACAAATGTGGAAACATGCTGGACCCAACCCAAGCCCTCCACAAGAGAAGATTCTCTGGTTCTACTCAGCGGACAGGCTCTGTGCCCATAGCCTATCCATGCTAATGTATACATTACAAATACATATACAGGCCAGCTTGTTTATAGTCAACAAACTGCACTACAAACAGTGCCGGGGAATGTATAAACACCATGACTCTGGCTACCACCCACAGCCTGTTTATTTACTGAACAATCAGCCTTCCATATCCTGTTACCTGAAACCACAATGCTAACATCATTAGTGTATTACCTTGTCACCCATAGCTTTCTATCCCCTTTGGTCCTGCCCTGTCTATATTTGTCTCAGGTACTTTTGTCCCCTTCCATGGTAATTAATCAAAAAAATTGTTGTGCAAGTTATGACCTGTAGTGTTATTGCAATGTTCACACTGGTGGAGAGGCTATGATGCGGTTACTGGTTCATCGTGACAGGGAACGCCTATCTCTCTGGAAATGCTACTACCAGAAGCAGCTCCATAAAGAATGAATGGGGGCAGCAGTGAGCGTCAAGCTGTCAAAAGTGCAGATCCTGGTTCCTTTAGAACCAGTGCTGCACCATAAATCATGGACAAGTTGGGAACTTTGCAGGATCACTCAATCCCAAAGCAGGTCTAAACCTTTCCTATTACAGAAACTGTAACATAGTATCTTTTGCATTTATTGCACATGCATATATTGTATATACTGCAGTGTTATCCACAGGCCAATTAGGTCACACCACCCGGCACTTTTCAGTAACCATTCGGCTGTTTTTGGGTAGTCACTGTAGAGCTGGGTCACAATAGAGCTGGGTCACAATAGAGGGCCTACCTCCTGCTTACAATTTCTTCCAATCTGGCCTAAAATAAATTCAACACCAAAACAAATTCAACAAGTTAAACACCGCACTGTATATTTGTGACAAAAAAAGAACCTTATATATATAAATATAAATAAATATATAAATTGTGTTGTTGCTATTTTATTGTACTGTATACTGAATATCATACAGACCACAATGTTGGAAAATGAATTGCATTTTCTACGTGATCCTTTCCTAATGATGAAAATAGCGTGGTGTTTGTAAGATAACCTTGGACACCGAGAGATGGTAAACTAAGAAGAACGTATTGTGATGATTACTCTTTTGTTATGTTTTTTTTTTACTTTGTTTTTAATTGTCCTTTGTACAGAAAACTGAAAATCTCAGTTTTTTAACTTAAAAAAATAAAATTACCCCAAACCATTAATGCTTTTAACGT
>NW_027320788.1:0-2683 GCF_032062135.1 Pyxicephalus adspersus | reverse complement strand
TGAATGAATGGAACGCTTATCTGAGCATTATGTGTCTGCTTGAGGCTTTGCAGGTTTGTGTGTGTGTGTGGAGAAACTATTTTAATATCTAATTAAGTAAACTGTATTAATTCATTTCACAGTTGTTACCTAATTAGGTTTATGCATAGGCTGGCTGTCTACTTTGCATTTATTTTGCAAAATCAGTATGTGGATTATTAGTGTTTGCTAATCAGGGGGTCCTGCCATGGTTGCACATTGGGGGACAGCTAGCCTTTCTGGCTTGATCCTACAGAAAAGCTCCTGTAACACAAATACTAAAAAACTTAATGATGTACAGAAAAGTGTCAGAACTTATGCGTATTATACATAAACACTGACACACACATCGTTTATATACACTCTCCAGCCACTTTATTAGGAACACCCTGTTAGTATCAAGTTGGCTTTTGCATTTGGAACTGCCATTATTCTTTGTGGCATAGACTCAACAAGGTGCTGGTAACATTCCTCAGGGGATGTTGGCCCATAGTGACATTATGGCATCATGCAGTTTCCACAGATTTATCAGCTGCACATTTGTGATGCGAATGTCCTGTTCTACCATATCCCAAAGGTGCTCTTTTGGATTGAGATCTTGTGACAATGGGGACCATTTGAGTACAGTGAACTCATTGCCATGTTAAAGAAACCAGGTTGAGATGATTTGAGCTTTGTGACATGGCACGTTATCCTGCTGGAAGTAGCCATCAGTAGATGGGTACTTTTAGTATAAAAGAATGGATATGGTAAGCAACAACACTAAGGTAAGCTGTGGTATTTAAACCATTCTCAATTTGTACTAAGGCGAATACAAAGTATTTCATGAAACTATCCTCCATACCTCTACACTTCTATTGACAACCTAAACCACTGATAAAAGGCAGGACAGACCCATGCTGTTGTGTTGTCAATGTCAAATTCTAACCCTATCATCGCAACGTCGCAGCAGAAATTGAGACCCAGGCAACACCTTTCTAATCTTTTCTCGCCCAATTTTGGAGATCTCATTTGAATTGTAGCCTTTAGGTTTCTGTGTTTGGCTTACAAGAAGGGAACACCATGTGTTTTCCCACTGTTGTAGCCCATCTGCTTCAAGGTTCGATGTAGTATGCTTTCAGAGACACTTTTATGTATTACTCTTTTTTTAAGTAGGTATTTGAAGTACTATTGTCTTTGTATCTTTTCAAACCATTCTGGCTATTCCTCTCTGACCTCTGGAATCAACAAGTCAATTTTCACCTAAAGAACTGCCACATTCTCTGTAAACCCTAGAAATGTTTATCAGAAGCGGCCCTCTTTGCAGAGAAGCCTTTTTTTTTTTTTTAAGAGATTTGTCCTTGAATAAACTGTTCCCAGTTGTATTGTTTATATAAACTGTGTTTCTTAGGAGATCTCCTCCGAGACAGCACTGTCCAGACTGATTTTACTGTGTTTCTAAATATAGATAAAACAGAAGTTCTCCAGAATGGTGATTCCACTCTTTCCTTTGAGTTTACTGATGGAGATTCACTATACTGATCAACGTTTATCATGAATAAAGACGGCCTGACTGTATCTTACTTCATTTTTCTGTTAGTATGGAAACATTTCATTGTAGGATTGCTATATTTGTAGTTTGCTACATTATGAGACGGAAATCTATTGTTATATAAAAAGATGCTGAACCCATAAATAATGAACATTAATTATAATAAGGTAAAGGTACAGTCCACCCATGCATGGCAGTTGTTAAGGACTTAGGGGCACAGCCTTCATTCTGACTATATCTGAACCCACAAACAAAACAGTAACTGTAAGGAAATGAAAAAGACACAACATTTCTGGCAGGCTAATCAGGATATTTCCTGTGCTCGATTAAAATGTTTTACCTTGAAAATTAAAAATGATTACAGCCACAATATCTTATGACTAGTTAGCCTCTATATACAACATATTTGTTTTTGGGTTTAGTCATACTTTGTTAGCTAAAACATATGTTGGCAAAGGGACTCCTAGGGGTCTTCAGTTCTATCCAGAAGCCCAGTAGTATAAGTGGGCTTTCTGATATAAGGGTAGTATAGGTGGGCTTTCTGATATAAGGGTAGTATAGGTGGGCTTTCTGATATAAGGGTAGTATAGGTGGGCTTTCTAATTTTAACATTTTTTGTTTACACTTCAAAATAAATAAAAAATTTTAATTTTTTTTTTAGATTTTTGCTAACCAAAAGATGGAAATCCTCACCAGGAAAATGGCTGCTGGTACATTACCATTGTGAGGGTCAATTAGTCCATTTGACTTTCAGAAAATAAGTCCTAAACAATATAAGCAGTGGTCTCTGGAGTGTGAAAAATGATAGAAAAATGGAAGCTGATGCTTTAGCAAACTAAGGCTATGTTCAGAATGGCAATGATGTGGCAGTATGGTTACCGTTCCCTCGTTCCAGTAAACCACTGTCCAGGGGAAGAAGCTACAAGTAGATGTGGTAGCCCCTTGGAGAATGAATAGCCATCTGCTGTCTGATCTGCAGATGCTGGTTCTTTATGAACCTGATCTTCATTGGGAGTAACCAAGCAGCAAGGTGCCAGCAGCTGGGAGCTGCGCAAGATGGTTTGATCCCATGGCAGGACTGAACCTAGCCGAAATCTAGGTAGCAGCTATCAACAACAAATAGTTTGTGTTGAC
>NW_027320787.1:0-2685 GCF_032062135.1 Pyxicephalus adspersus | reverse complement strand
TCTACTTTCACGAAAAGAGCATCTCAGGCATGCGCAGAAGGAGCACCCAAGAGCCTCCCGGGATGCGTGACGTAGGTATTGCGTTCCCATTAATTCTCTATCGCCTAGGCCAGAGGTAGCAGAATCTCCCGCCTTTAGACCAGATACGGCCTAGCCTGTATTCCAGTCCGGCCTAACTTGTCGTGTCTTCAACATCGAATGGACTGACAAATTATTCTTCGTCCAACGCGGCAACAAAGCCCTGTGTTTATTGTGCAAAGACACCAAGAGCACTTTCAAGCCGTCGAATCTCAAGGGGCATTTTGATGCCAAGCATGCGCACATGTACAGAGACTACACCGCGGATGAGCACAAGACTGGGGCTGCTCGCTTGCAGTCATGGTTAGAAAAAACCTTTCCTTGGACACCTTGTTTCTTCTGGCCTAGGCGATGGAGAATTAGGGGACGGTGCTGCATCCATTTTTTTTTTTTTTTTAAAATAGGGTGTCGCACTTGTACCTTACATAAAAAGGTTATCTACACTTTTACTTAAAGTAGAATTTCTGAGTTTAGGTATGCTTTAAAAAAGAATATGGCCATGGCGAATCCTTAATGGAAAAGAAGGAACAGGTGATGTCTCTTTTGCAAAGACATAAACTTCTCCTTTTGCCATTAAATTTGCTAACATATTTATCCAGTCTTCTTCTGGGTGTTGGAATCTTGGTCATCTTGATTTGCCAAGCTGGAATGTGCGTATGCACAGATGTTCATCAAATCCTGGCAGCCCTGGGGATGATGGCATACCCAACTTATCCTGGCATCCTACAGTGATCTGTGCATGTACAGATCCATGTACCAAAAAAAAAAAGATTGAAAACAGGCAGGTAAGTATTTTTTTTTATTGTAGAAGGATCAGGCATGAAAAAATCCTGCCTGCTCACAATTTATAATTGTTGAACTATAGTTCTGCTTTATACGGTAGGCAGACAGACCTGTCATGGATTGGTTGGAGCCTTTAAATAATACAATAAGTGTATTTGTGCTTCATTCCTTAGCACTTTACTATATACTATACGTACAGATAACCTCAATTCCAAGACCTTCACTGTCAAACTTGCCTGGTGGTGCAGAGAAAAAAAAATTTGGATTCTTATCTTAGATGTCAAAACAATGGAGTGTAATTAAGTTTAAAATATACTAGAAGTAATGAAGGGTAGGGGTAGGAAGGGCAAACTTGTAAAGCTTTATCATTGCATGCTTTGCCATTAAGGTTTACTTTACATTTATTTTCCTTCTAGCTCCCACTAAATCTACAGATGGCATCATGTCACAAAGCTGCTATCTGCAGTCTCAACAGTAAACGCAGAACATCATTCATTTCAGTTTACAATCCTAGGTGACATTTGGCAGAATTTAATATTCTGATCTGAGCCCTGCCTATTTGTTTCTGTATTACATATAGAGAAAAGCTATTATGTTTTCATTCTTATGATACACAACAGACTTTTTATTTTTCAATCCTGAAAACTTGTTCTGTTATCTTGCCAGAATACTAAGTGTCTGTGTTATTGTACATAGCGTATTCAAGTGGCATTAAAGCCTTCATAAGGAGCAAATCAAAAATGTCTTGTGACACCCGCATATAAGCCATAGCTTGTATGGTTCTATTTAAAGCACATGAGGAGGGATGCTGCCTGATAGCTTTCAAGGGAGCCTGTCACTGCTAGGTTTATGTAGGAATCTGAACATTGAGGCTAATTATTATAACTGTGCAGGCTCGCTTATGAAAGATTTATATTCTTCCTTTATTCAACTTTACTTTTTTCTGAGCTTGACACAATATGCCATCTGACTTTACTAGCTGGAGTGTCAAGGACAGCTGTCATCTATTTCAACAATGAGGAAAAAGCTCATAAATTTTAGCAGGAAAGTAGATTCATTTCAGTTTTTTTCTTTCCTGGAAACTTAATGTTTAGGCTCATGTTGCTAAGTGAGTTATTGAGCAAATATTTAATTTCACATAGACATCGATTGTGCTTTTTTCCCCCAGCTTGAGATGTTTAACCTGTCTTTGTCTTGCGTCTGAAGTGTGCTCTAAAGACTGATGATGAATTCCTGTTTTTTATACATTGTTTTAGACCCCTCGACCTAGATGAGCCTTTACACCTACATAAAGAATTCCACTTTAAGATAACCTGACTTTGGTCTATTCACCTCTTCTGACTTTTATAAATCCTGATAATGAGTAAATTCCCTGAAGCCTCTAAACAGTAGAGGGTACTTGCTTATATAATTCTAACCAATAAAAAATTACTTGTTTTTTAAATGCATCTACTGTATTCTACCCCTTGTATTCATTCTTCCAATATTTTTTTTTGCTGGCACAAAGCAGTGTCAGATTAGTGATCCCATCACTGGTGGCAATTTACCATCAACAGGATCTCTAAATACAACACTTACCTGATTCTTCACCCTCCCACTCTGGTCAAAATACCACAATGAGGCAGTGGTGACCCTAGAGAGGACATGGAGCCATAGAAATAGGAGTGGTTTTCTTGCTATCCTGTTGATTTTGTTGATATTAAGTAGAAAATAATGAAATTAATAGATTTTCTTTCACCAAAATTTAGTTATATTCAAAACTGCAGGTAGCTTTTTTGAAAAAAACATTCTAGTCAATAAAGGAATTAATTTTTTTAATAGTTA
>NW_027320786.1:0-2685 GCF_032062135.1 Pyxicephalus adspersus | reverse complement strand
TTCAGTTATTATTCAGGGTCATGATCTACTTCCTAGGCTGAGATTCTCTCTCAGAAATGACATTCATGTAAATCCTGCAGCCTGCACAGTTCATGGCTGCTTTTGTAAATAAACTTTGAACAAAATTGCGATGGAAGAGGAGAGTGAAGCAATGCTTCCTTCCGCCTGCAGCAAACGGATAAAATCTTCTCAAGCCACGCGACAGACAAGAGTACCAGGTCTGTTTTTTTTTTTTTTGGTTTCAATAGTTTTTATTGATTTTTTCCAAACAAATTTTGTATAACAAAAAATAGGGATACAGTACAGCGTGCATATTAAAAGTCATAGCACAGTACTAAACATAAAAAAATAAAATTTCCAGTGCACTATCAAATGACAAAGAAAATCAACAATAATACAAATAAATTAAAAGAAAACAAAGAGGGAAGAGGATAAGTCCAGGAAGACATTATATAAAACACCAGTTAAGATATAGTCCATACCTAGAGGGTAGTCACATCATCTGCAAATTTGGCAGAGAATACTGCTGCCAGGGTTCCCAGATAGCAGAAAATGTTTCTTGTGAATCATTCAGAACACTTTTAAACTGGAAAGTTTTTCATTAAGAAACATGTTAACATGTTTCTAAACGTCAAAAACTGGGATAGATTGTGTTTTCCAGTGTTTCCCTATGGTTTGTTTTGCTGCAATCAATATATGTATACATAATTGGAATTGGACATTGGAAAGGTTAGAAGGTTTAAATTGCAGGGGGGCTACCCAGGGGTCTCTACGCACCTGTTTTGAGAAAAAGTACTCAGCAAGCGAAACACTCTACTCCAGAATCTAACAGAAGGACAGGACCACCAAATATGGGAGTCCGTACCTCGCTTCTGACAGCCTCGGAAACATAATTGAGATATCGTGGGGGAAATATGCTTCTATTTTTTTTTTTTCTGTCCAGCGATCGACGCTGGACAGAACGGAGGGAGAGGAAGCCGGCTGGCTGGAGGACGACGCTGGAACACGACGATGGACGATCACAGCGGGACCAGGTAAGTGATCGCTAAACCCGAACTTTTCTCACTGTATTTACATACAGTGAGAAAAGTACGGGCTTATCGATAATAGTAACTTTTTTTGATGGGAAAAGTACGGGCTTAACGGTTGGGAGGTTAAATGAACACTTAAAGAGCTAGGGCATTGTTTGTAAGGAAGCCAAGGGAGAGAACATTTATCTATAGCTAGTTGAAAAGCTAAGGCCCTTTCCAAATGAACCCAAGACGGGGCTTTAAAGCCAGCAAATAAAGAGGCCAGCGGGGCTTTTTGAGACGCCTGATAATATTTTAGGTAATTGGGAACCCCCAGATCTCTATGGGTCTTATAAGCATACATAGTGTTCCTGGCTATGTGTGACTTTTTATTGTTCTAGATAAAAGAAAAAAATTGCCTTCTGAAATGCTTTTAACATGTGAGCAGGGACCTAGACCTGGGCCAGGAGTGTCATAAAATAGTACAACAGTTTTGGGAGAATCGTCATTTTGACAAAGTTAATCCTACCTACCCAAGAGATAGGGTGAGATTCCCATTTATTCATCAACTGCCTTAGGTGATGAAATAAAGGAGGGTAATTAGGGGATAATAATGTTGTATATTTGTTGGTCAAATTGATACCTAGATATTCCAGATGGGATGGAGCCCACTTAAAGGCAAATTCCTCTTGAAAGGTAGTGCACAGCTGATCAGATAGGAATACATTTTTCGGCCACCGACTTCTGTTCATTGACCACTAAACCTGAAACTTTGGCAAACATCTTAGGCACACAGGTTTGGGTAATGTGATTCTTGGCTGAGTAATAGTCAATAAAAGATCGTCCGCAAATAAAATTAGTTTGTAGGACGAATCTGCCATCAGGATGCCCCGGATATCAGTGTTTTCTCTAAGTAGACAAGCCAGAGGTTCCATTGCCAAGATACATAGGATAGGTGACAATGGACACCCTTGTCTCGTTCCTCAGAATATGGAAAAAGGCTCGGAGAAATAAGACAAGTAACAGATTTGCGCTGAGGGACTAGAATAAAGTGCCTTCAGCCATGACATGAACTTTGGGCAAAATCCGAAACGTTGTAAAACAAAATAAATAGTCCCAAGATAAGAGTCGAAGGCTTTTTGGATATCTAAAGATAACAACATGCTGGGAATTTTTTCAGGGTGTGCGTACTCAATGAGGCTAATACATTTTTATGTACTATCAGAGGCTTGTCTGAAAGGGACAAAATCCACCTGATCTTTATGGATCATGATATCTAAAAATTTGTTGAGTTTATTTGCCAATACTTTTGTCAAAATTTTTTTATCAATATTTAGTAAAGAGATCGGTCTATAGTTTTTCGGGTCCAAAGAGTCTTTACCAGGTTTTGGAATCATGACAATGTGTGCTAAAAGGAAACACAGAGGATAGTATGAATGGGACCTCAAATATTTGAACATATGAATTTCAGAAAAATTTTTGTAATACAATGCTGAAAACCCATCATGCTTTGGAGGATTTCAAGGTTTAATTCCCAATAAGACTTCATAATAAGTTTAAGCTTCACGTCCTCTCCCAGTCTAACAGCAGGAAGTAGAAATGTCTCCAATGCAAAGGTAGAAAATTGTCATCACAGGTAATGTTCTCATGGGAGCAGTTCCCTCACCTCTCATGG
>NW_027320785.1:0-2686 GCF_032062135.1 Pyxicephalus adspersus | reverse complement strand
TTACAATCTAAGAGTTTGGGGCGTATCACACAATAGGAGGGGGATTTGGAATAGTGGGAAGAAGGGATGGTTTCATGGGAATATTTGCTATCTGTTTACATCAGATTATTAGAACATTTGTTTCAATTCTGTTCTCTTTTTAATTAAACTGAAAATAACGTTAGAAGAATGATCACAATATTATGTTGTAGTTGCAGCGTCAGGGATCTTTTATTTTAGCTTATTTCTGTACTTTTATCAGTGATTGCACATTCTGAATTCTGCACATACATGATCACTATTTACCCCTCGCATCTCAATGATACGATGACCCTGAATGATGATGAATAAAAATGTCCCCTCGGGGGGGGGGGGGTCATGGGTGCAGGGTACGCCAATATACTTTCATCAAGGAATAAAGTTTCCAGCAAGGACAAAAAAAGAGCAATAAAAAAATCCACCGAGGACACCGAAACAAATACAAGAAGTTCTGTGCTCTCAGATGTCTGCACTGAGATTTATTTCATTTCTCAGATACAAGGAGATGAAAACTGAGAACAAAGGAAATTTTTAGGTAAGTTTTAGGAGTTTGGATACAAAGCTGACAATAAACTGTAATTGTAAAATAAATAAGGTTCTGTGAGCAGAAACACGCGTGTCCGGGAACATTTTACATCCATGTTTGCATGGAATGCATGGAATTGTGTGCAGGTTTAGTGGCGACATTCGATTCTCTTCCACACCACTGTTCTATATTGGGAGGCCGGGGATATAAACACATAGCAGTGATATGTTATATAGAAAATGAATTACCCATATGCTCTTCATGGACTGCTCGGATCTGATATCTCACAGTGGTCAACAGAATTAAAATGACAGCATCAACACATTTACAGCTGAGAGCCTTTAATATTAATCTCCAAATATAGAGGGCCAATAATGCTGGCCCAGCACATGGCACCATATAAAAGTATTAGCCAGACACAGCCACACTTATCCTTCAGCAGCCCGGCATCCAGAGGTAAGTGGCCCTGTGTCACCCCCGTCCAGCCTCGGCCATAGGGCCATTTATAGGGAGGTGTTATTTTGTAACTCAATACAGGAACACAAAGAACATTGGAATAATGAAATGATTTATTATATTCATTTGTGTGTGTGAATAGATTGAGTCAATTAATGATAGGTGAATATGAAATCAATCAATACTCATGATACCGGATCAATAGATCAGAATGATATGACCTAATAAATGAAGCTACAAATTAAATAGCAGAATGAAATAATGAAATTAATAAGATATTCATTTTATTTTACTAGTCAGGAGTCAGTGGGTGAATGTGGACTCGATCAATACTCAGATTGATATGAAGGAGACTACAAATTAAAGAGCAGACAGAAAATAAACATTAATACAGGATGAGATAATGAAATGATTTGATACTTCTCTAGAGCTGCCCCGACTCTCTGGAATGGTCTCCTCGTCCTATTCGGCTTGCTCCTACTTTCTGCTCATTTATAACCCAACGCTTCCCCCTCACCTACCCGTCTTCTTCTGTCTCCTAAACCCTCACTACTTCCCACCATTCCATATCCATATGTAAGCTCTTCTGGTCAGGGTCCTCTCCTCCTCCTGTGTCACTGTCTGTATCTGTCTGTCATTTGCACCCCCTATATAATGTACAGCGCTGTGTAATATGTTGGCGCCATATAAATCCTGTATAATAATAATCTCAGGTTACTTAAAATGTCTGTACTGTGAAGCAGTGGTCTCCCTGCAGAGCCCCCCCCATGTCAGATAAGAGTCCGCCAATCAGCAAGGAGTGTCAGCTTTACTGTTTGCAGAGCTATAGATCTGATTTAGCATTAAAGGTGCTTGACCTCTGTGGAGAGACTGCTGCTTCTAAACAATGCCTGGGGAACTCTGTGTGTGTATATATTGTTTGTGTTGGGGAGCCACCATTGTAGAGTGAATATATTCACCCTATCAGGGCGGCTCCGGTTTCCTCCCACATTCCAAAAATACGTGCAAGTGAGGTAATTGGCCTCACCCTAAGTTTGTCCTTACACTGTGGTAATGACATATGACTATGGGGGGGAGGGGGATGGGACATTAGATTGTGAGCTCCTCTGAGTGACAGCTAGTCACATGACTATGGACTTTGTACAGCGCTGCGTAGTATGATGGCGCTATATAAATACCGTGAAATAATAATAATGTCTAGTGAGCTCCTCCTCTTCATTCCTGGTGTATGATTTCATCAAATCCCGGCTCCATCTAAACACAAATAAATATCTGTCACATTTTGTACTTCTCTCCAGCCACGGGGTCAGCTCTCTGTATATTACATGTGAATAATTGATTAGCGCGCATATGGATTCCTCTCATTGTCACAATCCCAATGAATGAGATATGAGAATTGCCCAATACTCATTTATAAGCCGGGTCACATGACCAACTCACCAGAGATCTCACACCGAATATTCAACTCTCCTGCTTTATTGTGACAATGACTGCGGAAAGAGGGAGAAATATTCCACTGAAAGCTGGAGCACGGCAAGGAGAGCGTCACCCATCGGAGAGCGTCACCCATCGGAGAGCGTGTCACCCATCAGGGAGCGTCACCCATCGGAGAGCGTCACCCATCGGGGAGCGTCACCCATCGGAGAGCGTCACCCATCGGGGAGCGTCACCCATCGGAGAGCGTCA
>NW_027320784.1:0-2687 GCF_032062135.1 Pyxicephalus adspersus | reverse complement strand
ATGTACATTGTTCTACATGAATATGGTAAGTGTTTTTTTTCATTAAAAAAAGTATATAAGACCTACCCTGAAAATAAGACCTAGTGTGTTTTTGGAAGCCCAAAAAAATATAAGACAGTGTCTTATTTTCGGGGAAACACGGTATACAGCCTTTTCCAACTCAACTATAACCAATTCATTCCAAGCAAAAGTAGACTGTCTGATGAAGATTTTTTTTGTATTGTAGCATGTTGCTGTTAGCAGTTTAAGAATGGTCAAATAACATATTAAAAGTGCCAGTTTTCTCTAAAGTGATTGGAATACAACTGATTGAATCCTTGGCACAGTTTTGCGCTTACATATTTGTCCAAAGAAACAGTCTCATGATGTTGTATGTTCAGTAAGTTGAAAAGTAAGTGAAAAGATTCATTTAAATGTATACCAGCTCACCTGTTAAATAAATGTAAAGGTAAAGGTAGGTTTATAGGCATTGTGCATCAACAACAATTAACAAATGAATTCTCAGCTTAATAACAAGGCTTGGCAAATGCCGAATAGGTCGTTTTCTTTTTATCTCCTTTACTTTATATATTTCATTATAGTATATTATTTATATAAAGGGCATTATTCTTCTATTCTATTTTTTTTTTTTTTTTTTGACGTCTTGACGTCTGTGCCAGTGGAAAACCTTGTAATGGCACCAGCAGGGGTCAGTAGTTTTACACTCCTATTTTTTAAATACCTTTCCTGTTTTGTACTTGGTTTTACCCTGTTAGTCATTTCATTGGCTTCACTACTCTTACTATTTATTAGTCATAATTGGGTGACTCTGCTCAGAAATATTATCATGGAGGCATTCTGGGTAACTAAACATTTGTTGATTTATAGAAGTGACTAATTTGGACAGAATTAAGCAGTTCAGAATCCAGACAATGGTATATATATTTAGATGTTAATAGAACATAATTTACCACTTAAACCCAGCGAGTGCCCTGTCTTTGCAGCAAGCCAGTAACTCAATGACTAGGTGTTGTTGCACAAACTGTGATTGAGTTTGTACATACCTCCATTCCAGAGAGTCAGAGCAGCTCTAGAAAAGTCTTGGGGCCATGTGTGTGACAAGGTCAAAAGTGAGGAAGTCAGTAGTAGTTGATTGGGGGAGCAGATGGGGTGTAATTGGGTTAGTGGAATACCAGAGAGGAGGATGTTACAGTAATCCAGACAAGAGATGATAAGAGCATGTACAAGGAGTTTGGTGGTCTGAGGGGACAGAGAATTGGAGTTAGCAATTAATGATGCTAAAACATAGGTATACAAATCCTTATTTTAACCAGATTTATATATATTTTTATAGATATTGCTATCCATTCTCCATTACATTCTCACAATGTATGGCCCAACCAATTCATAAAAACAAGACCCTCAAAGTAGAAAAAAACACTATGAATTATTCACAAAATGAATCAGGAATTCCATGATTGGAGGAGAGATAGTCATTTGACTCTGACAGGTCACAAGACCTGACAGGTCACAACATTATTTTCAATGTTCTGCTTCAGCTTCCCAGTCTCAAAGCTGGTATAGGAAACAACTTTTTAGTAAGCACATTTTTTTGTTTTTAATTGATGTACTCCTGTGGTACAGTCACCCCCTTCTTTTTAAATGAACTGCTTAGAGTCCATTGATTTAAAAAAAAAAAAACAATTCAGTAACCTGGCCGAAAACAAGAATCCTTATTCTACTGTAAAGCATTGTTAATCATGCCAAATGTGTTTTGTAGTGTAGAGAAAATTAAATCATGGAAATTGGGCTTGAAATTTTTTGATAGGTAGAGGCAAACAAAAATATAAAAAAGAAAACATTTCTACTGCATCAGCCTATTGTATTCATCCATCCTGTGCCAGTTGAAGACTCTTTCTGAATTAAAATGTTACAGTTAGGTAGGCAGATAACATAACATGAGCTCTTCCCACAGCTCACGGCACAGCAGAACTAATAAACAGATGCACCAGATGGAGAGGGAAGGAGTAACTAAACATTTTCAGTCTCCTCTTTAAAAAAAAAAAAGTGTGCCTGTTGTTCAAATATTTTTGTCAAGTAATCAAAGAATACACCAGCCCTACAGTCAAATTAGCCAATATAGTCCTGATATCTCATCATAACCTCTACAACCCCTTGCAATTAGGTTACTCGTTAACAGCAATGGTTAAATGCTTGCTCTATCCAAAAGGATATAAAGAGCAATTTTAGCTACATTATTCTCTCACTCCTTCAAGCTCCTTTCTTTGCCTCTGGTCACCACATCGTCTTTGATAACCTGCAAATAGGTATCATCACCAATTCAGGACCAACAGTTCTGCACAGTAATGAATGATGCTGAGGACCTGCCCACGTTGCGGAAGTTGGACAAAAATTCTAGCCACTAGGGAGCAAGGGATTTGGTATTTTTGCTATTCACCATATAAAATATTTTTTATCACCTAATATTCATTCCTGCAGGTCTTTTTTTTTACTTTTTTAACAGGCCAAGTTGTCCAGTAAAAGTACCAGCTATTGAAGCTGGAATAAACCAATTGATGTTTACAATCTTTTGGTTTTTACAACTTCTAGTTGGAGTAAAGCTGCGTACACACCTGCAATTTTTCTCGTTGGAAAGGATCTTTCACGATCCTTTCCAACGAGAAAAGACTGCACGATGCATGAACGAT
>NW_027320783.1:0-2688 GCF_032062135.1 Pyxicephalus adspersus | reverse complement strand
GTGTGTGTGTGTATATATATATATATATATATATATATATATATATATATATATTTATTTATTTTTTCCCAGAAAGTTGTTGCACTTACAAATGCTTTGGTATTGTCATGTTTATCTTTTTTGTTGGGGTTGCTGGCCACTTCAGAACTCTCCAGCACTTTCTCTCAAACTATTTCTGGGTGCTTTTTGGAGTATGCTTTGGGTCATTGTCCTGCTAAGACCCAGCTATTTGACACTGGGCCATACATTGTGCCCCAGACTTCTTTGGTAGTCTTCAAATTTTATAATACCATGAAAACTGTCAAGACTACAAGTGCCTGCAGCAGCAAAACAACCTTAAAACATCAGTGAACCTCCGCCATGTTTGAATGTAAGGACTGTGTTCTTTTCTTTGAAGGCTTCTTTTTGTTTTCTGTAAAGAGTTGTATGATATGCGTTACCAAAAGATGTATTTTTTTTGTCTCACCTTTCCCAGAAGGCTTGCACTATCTTCTGGACAGATGAGACAAAAATACAGCTTTTGGGTAAGGCACATAATTTGACTGCCACTCCACCCTTATTAATACCACCAAATATTATACATAATATACATAACCTCCTTCCAACCATAGACTAAGCTTTTCCCAATGTCCACATGCAATGCACACTGGGAGCTTGTAATACAAAACGGACTTAATAAAGTATAGAATCAATATAAAGAGCAAATTACAAAAATTTTTTTTAAAGTACAACCCATGACTGGCCCTGACCATGACTAATAAATTATTGAGAACTGTATGTATATTAGTTTACAAGGGACAAGAGCCCACAACCCTAACATCAGGGGCTCTATTCAAAAAACAGGGAATATGACTTTCCCTCAAACTTTCCCCGTTGCTGCCATTGAAACGCATAGATCTGGAAGATTCTCACAAGGGAATGTTTTAGGGAATGTCAAATACCATTTTATGAATAGAGCTCCTGGAATCTCATACTCTTCTAATTGTCCTGAAAGAGGTAAAAATATCTTCATAGTTTACATAATGCCAACATCTTCTGCAGCACTGTACAGCATCCATAGCCATGTGATCACCATCTAACCACTGAGCCACCCAACATGAACGTACGATTTGGATCATCTATGTATGGTATAACAAAACACATGTGACATTATTCACCTGGATTGAAACCTGCAGGCTGATTCATGTAGAAATTGTTAGTAAAATGGCAATCTTTCTACAAAATCCCCTGGCAATTTGGCTTCTAAAAGTAGGGAATAGAGGTAGTGGAATGCCTATGGAGTAGCAATCAATAGAACAATTGTTATCTATCTTCAAATATTGTGAATACACAATATACAGCTGCAAAAAATGGCTAACAGTATATTTAAAGAATCACCACCGATCCCCATTGTGGCCTATTGTACTCCTAATAAAGTGACCAATTCAGTGAGGTGATCTTTAAATATGGCGAACAGGAAATGTATGCGGTGTTAATTATAAGAGTAAAAATAAGCACCTTTTGTTATAGGTTAATAGATATATGACTTTATTATTATTTTTTTATAATATTATTAATAATAAACAGGATTAATATAGTGCCAACATGTTAAGCAGTGCTGTACATTAAATAAGGGTTGCAAGTGACAGACAGACACAGTGACACGGGGGAGGAGAGGGCCCTGGCCTGAAGAGCTTACAATCTAGGAGATTGGGAAGTAACACACAATAGGAGGGAGGATATGGAATGGTGGGTGAGCAGTAAAGGTTTAAGAAACAGAAGAAGACGGGTAGGTGAATATAAATAGTTGGGATTTGAGCGCTCTTTTAAATGAGCAGAAAGAAGGCACAATTCCATTCCTGTGTAATATACAGACCATTCCAAAGAGTCGGGGCAGCTCTAGAAAAGTCTTGGAGCCGTGTGTGTGAGGAGGTTATGAGTGAGGAAGTCATTAGTAGGTCATTGGAGGAGCGGAGAGGGGGAGTATTTTTCTATCAGGTCAGAAATGTAAGTAGGACAAGAACTGTGTAGGGATTTGAAGGCAAAGCACAGGAGATGAATTTGATTTTAAGGTGAAATGGAAGCCAATGAAGAGAACTACAAAGAGATTCAGCAGAAGAGCGTTAGGAAGGATGGATGCAGCAATAGGTTGTAGAGGAAAGAGTCGGGTTGACTTCTGTGGACACTTACAACAAAAGGGTTTATATAAAGAAACTGAAACACGGAGACCAATTGTAATGTATGTCCGGAAGGCACATTTTGCTCTTATGTTCCAAGATTCTTACAGCGATGAGTTCTGTTCTTTTCTTTTTTTTCTCTGTAGTGTAGGTGCCTTCCTATACATATTGATGAATGGTCTAGATTAAACCCACTCGTAATTCACATATTTAGATTATATTCGATTGGCATTTCTTCAAAACATACCAATGGCTCCCCAGGACTTGTTGCAGCTTCTTATGGTGACAATCAATGATTGATTGCAGTGCTAAAAAGTTGTCCTAAATTGGCAGAAACTCCATTAACTTGCATAGAGTGATGTTCGCCACTTTTTTCAGGCCACAACCACCCCCTAGTGGCTGTTTATTTGTATAACAATTAAAAGTGCGAAAGTGGCAATTATTATTATTATTAAACAGGATTTATATAGCGCCAACATATTACGCAGCGCTGTACATTAAATAGGGATTGCAAATGACAGACTAATACAGA
>NW_027320782.1:0-2690 GCF_032062135.1 Pyxicephalus adspersus | reverse complement strand
ATTTGCAGGGAGCTGTAAACATTTTACAGGACATGATGTATATATACTGTAAACTGGTCATATAAGGAAAATGTAAGTGCCAGTCTCCCTACATAAAATCTTGTGTCTGCCTTGTGAGGCTCACAAAAGTGTCTTAACAGATTAACGTTGAGTTCTTAATGATATGACAAGGTGTAAACTTGCGTTTATTCACATAATTCAAATATCTGTACCAGATTTTTTATAATAAGGTTTATTACCTGTCTAGTGGAAATGTTCCTGAGCAATAAAGCTGAATCATAGTCTTCTCTTCTGCCTTGCACAGTTTTACAGACTCCAGTTCTGAGCTGAAATTGCTTTTTCTGATTTCACTGCATACTATAAGGTTCTCGCAGTGTGCATTTAAAAGTCCATGAAATCAGATAGAGCTCAGCTCATTTCTTGGTTGGAGGTCATTCACCATCATCTAGCTCATTGATTCTGAAGCTTTTTAATGTGGGAAAACCATTTCAAATATCTTTTAGGTTTTAAGGGAACCCTTGCTAAAATTGTTATATTCACAGCTCACAGTACATTAGTGTGTTGGTCAGTGAGAGGATAGCCTTCTACTTTGCTGGCCAGTGGGAATAATGTCACCCTTACCGATAGCCAAAAAGAATATTGGTGTTACTTAAATTGACCTGAGAGCAAAACTTTCTCATTGCTCAAAAACCCCTAGCCACCCCTGACGGAACCCTTGCTGAGAAAAACAGATTTAGCTCTTCCCTTTTTTATCCTTATCCTGTCCCTGACCTGCCCCTTTGGTCACTAGTTTTTATTTAATTTAATCAAGGAGGCTTACCAATATATTTCCTATTTCAGGAAGCTAGGTACAACCCTCCCATCAGCCCTGATCTACCTGGATTGCAAAGATATGCCTGGAGATCTGGTGTGGACATCATTGTAAAATAAGATATGTAATAAAAATGTAAAGATTTTTTAATAATTTAATTATCATGTTGATCAGAAGAGAATAGAAGATAGGCCAAATATTAGCTGATTCAACTTTATTCATTCCATAAACGTAATGTCCCATAAAGCTCCATATTGCATACATGCAACTTGAAAATCTATAATGGGTCCCAAAGATGCAATAAGTGGTAAGTGGAGATTCCTCTAAAACAATATTCCCTGATCCCTTAGAAAGATTTCCCCTCATCACCATGTGCCTTTCATGGGAACATTAATATTATTATTAATATTATTGACAATATTAATAATAATAATATTAATAAACAGGATTTATATAGCGCCAACATTATGCAGCACTGTACATTAAATAGGGTTTGCAAATGATACATACACAGGTACCCATTAAATATTCAGATTCTGTCTCCTACAGTGTTAGTGATATACTGATTCTTCTTGCAAAGCTTTGTGCTTTATGGGCCTTCTAACCTACTGAAAACAATATTATCTACGTAGTTTTAAGCAATACCAACCTGGAAAGTGAGAATAAGTTTGTTATCAGAGAAGTCTTTAATCCAAGTAGGACAGCTTATTGTGCAAGAAAGAGAACAAATATCATGTATGCAAAAGACACCTTTGTCTCACCCCCAATCACATAGCGCATGGCAAATAAAAAAACAAGAATGATCATTTAAAGCCCAATTCTAGTCTAGGCCAAAATAAAATGGAGGATCCTTTGGCAGTGATTACAAAGAAAAAAGCAAGTCCAGCCACTATACACACCTGATCTCCACTGATCTCCCCAATGAATCATTATACAATGTATACTAATACAATGAAGTTCCACTTATCCTCTATGATCCATTAAGCGGAGCATCATTCAACTGGCTTCCAGAGAGCCTAGGTCATCAGAGCTCACATCATTACATGGCTCCATTTATTGCAGCATTCTGCATCTACTCTCTGCCAGGGAAAGAAAAAGGTGAACATGACTTAAGTAGTTATCACACCTGGTTAAATACACGTGGGCATATTTTACTTATTTCTTTTTTTCATGGATATAGGGTTGCTCCATGGCAAGTGGGAACTGCTATAGTTTAGAATCCAAGCCAAGATTTTAAACCTACTGGAACTTTTTTTTACTACTATTCTTTTACTACTAATACCTTACTTTATATCAGTATTTAATATAATAATACAGTAATATGAAAAATTAATTAAAAAAAAAGTCTGAATAGTCTAGTGCCTAATGACGTTGAAAGTTAATATTACCTTTATTTACAAAGGTCTACACCTAAGCTAAATAGAACTTGGTGGCAAAAGTGGGACAGTATGTTACTGACTAGAAACTTGCATGTCGGATGTTTTTGCACCTGTTTAGGTAATAAAAATATAATTGTTCAGAATGTCTGACCATCATTTAATGTATGTATTCTGCCGTACAATAATGTATAAGTAAATGAATCCTTGTTTGTTTCTTTGAGGAGGAACTTTTTGAAGAATGTTGTATTACAATTTGCTTTGTAGCTGTGCAGATGATGTGACACACAGAAGATGATTCTCCTTCTCTGGGGCATTGAAAAATACTTCCCATACAAGGAGTTTGGCATAGGCCCAGGCCGTCGGGATCAGTACAGCAGCACTGCCCTTCTGCAAAGTGATGGAAAAGAAGAAACGTTAAAGGCATAGAGGAAAACTGGGCACACAGACATTTGTCTGGAAGCAAAGAAAGAGAAATCATAGCTCCTGGAACATACAGAGAC
>NW_027320781.1:0-2690 GCF_032062135.1 Pyxicephalus adspersus | reverse complement strand
TCCCCCCTTATACGTCTCTTCTCAAGGGAGAATAGATTCAGTTCAGCTAATCTCTCCTCATAGCTGAGCTCCTCCATTCCTTTTATTAGTTTAGTGCCCTTCTCTTGCCATGATAAAGGGATCCACCGGGGGCCAATGTACCGGTTTAAAGTGCAGTGATGGGTCTGAGGTTTTGGTATCTAACAGCACGTATCACCATTATTTTATGTTCTGTTTATGTTCACATAAAGCGTCTGTGCTTTCCAGAGATCCTAGCAGCTCCACCTCTACAGGTAATCCTACCAGAAAACAGGAAATGCTTCTGGAACGTGAGGACTAGTTTGGGAATTGCTGTCCTGTATAATGACTTAAAACTGAAGGATAACCTAAGGGGCCATGTTTATAAAGCCTTCAATGTTAGAAGTTGCAGTAAATATATTATACTTGTTATCCAATGAGTATTAATTGTGTTAGAATAATAATCACTGAATGCTACAAAATGTCCTGTCTTTGGAGCCCCCTATTGGTCAGCTATGGTAATACTATCAGTAAAAACCTAAACACTTCGAGGAATGTTTTAGCCAATGCTGCACTTTTAATGTCTGGCATAATTTACAACCAACCAGAGCTTTCTGTACCATTGAAAATGGCAGCTGTAACCTGCAAAGCCTTGATTCTACAACATGGAACAAATGGATCTGTATTTTGGGAAAATCACAATGATCCCTGGTGTCTGTTTTGTATTTCAGAATGATCTTATTGGACAAAGCTTGTTCGATTATCTCCATCCAAAAGACATTGCCAAAGTGAAGGAGCAGCTGTCGTCTTCAGATACGGCTCCCCGGGAGAGGCTCATCGATGCAAAAAGTATGTCCTAGTTTGGGGTCTGATATTTGTTTGCACAGCTAAATTCCATACCATTTCTGTAATTTCCCTGCGGAGATTTGGATGTGGTAGAAGGAACTTATCGCAGTGAATTATGATAATATTATGTAGATTGGATGTGCAGGCACCATTGGAGTGAATATAGATGAGTGACGCTGAAGTTCAGCTTTAATGTAACTTATTTGGAGAAGCATTTCGCACATTCCTATGCTGATATAATATCATTTTCCATTAAACACTAAATTTAAAGAAGCTTTTTAAATATCTCGATTGAACCTGATGATTTCTAAAAGTTAAATCTTTTTAATGTGCCGTGCCTGATTCTTTGCAGCGGGGCTCCCTGTAAAGACTGACATCACCCCTGGACCATCGCGGCTGTGTTCTGGAGCCCGGCGATCTTTTTTCTGCAGGATGAAATGCAACCGACCTTCAGTAAAAGTAGAAGACAAAGATTTCCCTTCCAACTGTTCCAAAAAGAAAGGTTTGTCATGTTCCTGTAAGCCGGTCTCTAGCTCTCATGACCTTTAGATGTCCATAACCAAGTTTGTCTTTGCAGGGGACAGGAAAAGTTTTTGCACTATACACAGCACTGGATACCTAAAGAGTTGGCCGCCCACGAAGATGGGATTGGACGAAGATAACGAGCCGGATAGCGAGGGCTGCAACCTTAGCTGCCTTGTGGCCATTGGTCGTTTACACCCGCACATAGTACCACAGCCTGCTAATGGCGAGATCCGAGTCAAATCCACAGAGTACGTCTCGCGGCACGCCATTGACGGGAAGTTTGTATTTGTAGATCAAAGGTGAGAAATTTATTTGATGCTTGTGGACACCTTTAAACACTGAAATGTTGCTTTTTAAAGTGGGCTTTTGCATGTTAAATTTTAAGCCCGATTTCTCATAGAATCTTTAACATGTTCCTGTACATGCCAAGTTTTTTAACCTGTTTAAAGTTACAGCTTTCAGTAAAATATTATGTGATGATCCTGCCATATAGATCCTTGTTTGGAAACTTCATTGTATGGGGTCACAACTGTTTCTGATTACAAGTCGTGCTCTTGCATTGCTCACTGCAATTAGCTTTGCATTTTGCAAAGAAAATAAATAAACTTTTTAGACCTTGCACCCCTGGATGCAACTCCGTGTGTGTGTGTGTTGCCACCAAGTCATTGTGGGAATGGTGGAGTAGAAGGAAGAATGACCTCTGAATTTGACTGCCAATATGCCAACTTTTATATCATGTCTGTGTGCAGCAGACATGTTGTTTTCCAGACAGGGCAAGCCATTTGGGGAAATGGATCTATAAATGGTATCGAGCTGGTAATGCCCTGCACCATAACTGGGAGAATAACATCATGCTAACCGGTTCTCTTTGTTTATTTATCTTAACAGGGCAACCGCCATCTTAGGGTATTTACCGCAAGAACTATTAGGAACGTCGTGTTACGAGTATTTCCATCAGGACGACATTGGGAACCTCGCAGAGTGCCATAGACAAGGTACCCCAGCTTGGTATTTTATTTCAAGATGAATCTGTTTACTGAGTTACCGTATTTTTCGGACCATAAGACGCACTTTTTTTCCCCCTAAAGTGGGGGGAAAATCAGGGTGCGTCTTATGGTCCGAATGCATATTTTTTTACTTACCTGTATCCCCGCCGGTCCCCGCAGCCAGTGTCCTCCTCTGTGTTCCTGTGTCCCAGCGTGCGGCACTTGTGCCCGCCCACAAAAAAAAAAAAAAAAAAAAAAAAAATACGGTATGTACAATACAGAACAATGTGCACCTATAGCAGAAAGTAGGAGAAACTTGTTTTTGAAGGTGACCTA
>NW_027320780.1:0-2691 GCF_032062135.1 Pyxicephalus adspersus | reverse complement strand
TGTTGCCAGTGTGGAGTTATGCCAGGAGATGCACCAAGGCTGTGTCTCATTCCAGTCATTGGTGAACATACATATTTTCTGGCCTTAGACATTAGTGCTGTTATGTGACCCACATATAAAATGCATCAGAGACCATTATAACATTCCTCCATTAATTGGCAGGGCAGAAAAAAGGTGGGGAGTGATAGTATCTACAATTACTTTTATATGAAGGTTTTAGGCTAATTTCAGACCTGCAGATGACAGCAATTGTCTGCCTTGAGCTGAACTATAGTCCCAACCTCACCTATTTAAGGAAATGGGAGTGGTTGGGACCCTTTTAATTTTTGCACACGCTTGCGGCAGATGACCAAACAGTTCACAAATTTGTAGCCTAAAGATCTGTGCCTTGGCTAGAGCTGCATATAAACCTAGTTGCTCATGGTGCAGTTTGTCTGCTCCAGCCACCAGTAGCTATTTGCTGTGCAGGCAGGAGCTGTCATCTATTCAGTTTTATACTGTGATTCTGAAAGGCCCTACAGGAGTGATAGAAAGTGTTTCACAAGCCTTCAAGCAGACCTTGTACTTAAAATTGGTCCACCTTTAATGCCATTTCCTTTTTCCTGAAAAATGTCAGACAGAACACGTATCCCCTCACCAGATTCCACCTGTGGTGCAAAGATGAGGATCTTCTGTCAAGATCTGGGAAATGTTTAGTGCCCGAATCTTTGGGAGCAGAAAGATGCTTCCCACACCATACTCATTTGGAGTGATCACCAATTTCTGGGATCTAGTAAGCTGGATGGTAACTTCATCCCCTGAACTATGTGTATGTATGCTGGTTTTTAGAAAGGACAGGGGCTCACCTAAAAAAATGTATCTGGCATAAAAAGGGGACTTTAGGTAATTGCTGGTAGTTACCACAGAGACTCCCGTCAGCTAGGACGATGTTAGCTCTTATAAACCCCAGATAGGTGTAGGTTACCTCTGGGCATATGAAGCAAAATGAAAAGGGAGGCGGACAATCAAAGTCTGTTCTCCATCCCTTGTATGACTTGTGCCAGTTCATCCTGGACGGTAATGTAAAGCCATTGGAGAAGTCCAAGTAAATCATTCTTATGCTTGCCTCGCTACATTTACCAGTGAATCGGTGACCTAATACAAGAAAAAAAAAATATTAATAGATGCAGTCCTTACAAGGATTCACAAGTTTCCATAGTATCAAATTAGAAAAGAAAGACACTTGACTTACTGGATGTTTTATTTGCAATTATTTAATGTTTAGTAGAAGTGTAAGGAGTGGTCAGAGTGAGGATTAGTCTGATGTAGCTGGCCGTATGGAACAAAGTGCAGTACCAGGCATTTCTATTATAATGCAGATATAATTATGTATCTTGGTATGCAGTTAGGTCCATGGACATAGATAACTTTTTTCTAATTTTGGTTCTGTACTTTACCACAATTAATTTTAAATGAAACAACACAGATGCAGTTGATTTGCAGACTTTCAGCTTTAATTCAGTAGGTTGAACAAAAAGATAGCATAAAAATGTGCGGAACTAAAACTTTTTTTTACACAATCACTTAGTTTCAGGGGCTCAAAAGTAATTGGACAATTAAAAAGCTGAAAATAAAATGTCATTTCTAATACATGGTTGAAAACCCTTTGCTGGCAATGACAGCCTGTAGGCTTGAACTCATGAACATCACCAGATGCTGGGATTCCTCCTTTTAAATGCCACCACTATTGTCCTCCATGGGCGTTCAGGTCTTTCGTCCTTGCTGAGTTCACCAGTGCTTTTTTTTCTTTCTCATGATGTACCAAACTGTAGATTTTGCCACTCCTAATATTGTAGCAATTTCTCGGATGGGTTTTTTCTGTTTTTGTAGCTTTAGGATGGCTTGTATCACCTGCTTGGAGAGCTCCTCTGACCGCATATTGTCTGTTCACAGCAAAATCTTCCACATACAAGCACCCCCTCCCCCCCAAATCAACTTCAGGCCTTTTATCTGCTTAATTAATAATGACATAACGAAGGAATTGCCCACACCAGCCTATGAAATAGCCTTTAAATCAATTGTCCAATTACGTTTGAGCCCCTGAAATGAAGTGATTGTGTAAAAAAATGGCTTGACATTTTTAGACAAATAATGGAATTGAAAGTTTTTGTGTTAGCTACCATTTATTTGTTACCAATACTGTTTTATCATAGTATTCCATAGCAAGGGATCTAGAGTTTTCCATACTTTAGGCCAGTGTTCTCGACTTTTTCAATATAAAGGGAATCCTTGAAATAACTTTAAGGTCTCCAGATAAACTTTGCTATAATTACAATATCCACAGATTACTGTATATTAGCATTGCTGGCTATTGGGAAAATGTCACCCTTTCAGATAGCCAAAAAGAGCATGGAGTCTCTTGCCCATGAGATGTACATTGGTCATTGCTTAAGGAACCCCTGGCAACCTCTGAAGGAACCCTGGTTGAGAAAAATTGCTTGAAGCTGATCTCACAACAAGGCATAGGTAGAAAAAATAACATTCCCTATAATGGCCATTTACAGAATGTTAATATGTCAAATAGTGAGAACAGAGTTCTTACAATATCCTGACAAAGGTCTTCATTGTAAATACATTAAGCCCAAAGATGTTAACTGCCCTCTCCTTTAGCAGACAGAAGGGTTGCCAGAGGTCACGTCTATATGACGAAAC
>NW_027320779.1:0-2692 GCF_032062135.1 Pyxicephalus adspersus | reverse complement strand
CAGTTGCTGAATAGCGCGATCGCGTACGATTTCGGATCGCGAATACGAATGCGCGACCGATAATCCGATTCTGCTTGATGAATCAGGGTCAATGTATGATGATTTTTGGCATTATAAAGCACACGTTGATGGAATAAGTACACAGTCAAAATATTGGCAACCACACCCAAAAAAAAGCTGGCTTTGGTGATATACACTAGAGAAAACCTTTTGTTTTGAAATACAATTGATTCATGAAATAAACTTAATTGGTAACACATGAATCGATTTATGGTATGCTGCTAATTTAGTGTCCTTCTGATGAAGCCTATGGGTGAAACGCGCCAAGGACCTTTAAAATCAAACTAAACAACAACATTGCAGTATCCAAGTCATTTATTGACAATTGGTATGTATAATAAATAATCTTTTTAAAGAGAAAGACAAAAAAATGGAAATGTTTTTAAAATTTTAGGTGTGAGTGTTACAATCATGCACCATAAAAATCCTTGTCATACTTTTGCAAAAAAAACTTGATTATAAATTTGGAGGATGAGGTGCAATCTATAATACACCTTCATTGAAACATTGAAAAAAATATGAAGAAATAAAAATTATTTTAGTAGTAATAGGCAATATAATATATATATATATATACATAAAGATTAAAGATAAACAAAAAGATTGCATAAAATGTGAGGAACTAAAGCCTTTTTTTACAATATCACTTCATTTCAGAGCTCAAAAGTAATTGGACAAAAGCTGAAAATAAAATGTTCATTTCTAAATCTTGGTTGAAAATCCTTTGCTGGCAATGACAGCCTGTAGTCCTGAACTCATGCCATTGGATTACAACAGTCATTTGTCTGTGTACCAGTGAGGGATGGACTCAGTTATGAAGCTGTAGTCTAAATCTTCAATATACTTGGTCTGATTGGAAATATAAGGGTGGGTTTGCACCCTTTATGTTTAATAGGTTTCCAGACCAAATTTGAACTGATCATTGAAGAGTGCATTTCATGAATTAACTTGCATTATTGCAATAAAGCTTTTGTATTCCTTAATAATACATTTCTGTTATTTGCTTGCCTCTGTTAAATATACCTTAAAACATTTTGTTATATTTGTTCAGTGACTGCAAAAATATACCTGTTAATCATGCCAGAAATATAGTCTAACTTCTAAATTCTATGTATGAACTTAAAACATAATGACTCTGCTACACTAAAATCCAAAGAAGTTATTTATCAGACCTAACTAGATTACCTGTCTAAACTAAAGGACATCTCCACCCATGTATGCAAATAAAGAGAGGGGTATGTAAATAGTGGAGTGAGTAAAAGGAGTAAGCATAATCATCTTTGGATAAGAAGTTTTTTACTTGAAAGGGGAATTACAAGGTAAAATTATATACCAAAAACATATTTATAGAGTCAGGGAGATGGTTAAGCCATGACTGTGTTCCCATAATGTTTTCTTGAATGTCAAGGTATTCTATTGTATCCGGCTGGTAAATGACATAATGCCCCTGATTCATCAATAAAATCCGCGCTCGCTGGAAGCGCGAAAGTACGCGCGGCCATCGATCGCGGATTACCGCGGAGTAATTGGACAAAAGCTGAAAATAAAATGTTCATTTCTAAATCTTGGTTGAAAATCCTTTGCTGGCAATGACAGCCTGTAGTCCTGAACTCATGGACATCACCAGATGCTGGGTTTCCTCCTTTTTAATGCTCTGCCAGGCCTTTACTGCAGCGGCTTTCAGTTGCTGTTTGTTTGTGGGCCTTTCTGTCCGAAGTTTAGTCTTCAACAACTGAAATGCATGCTCAATTGTGTTCAGATCAGGTGACTGACTTGGCCATTTAGGAATATTCCACTTCTTTGTAGATAATTAAAAAATCAAAATGTGATGAATCATCAGAAATACTTTTTTAATAACCCCTGAAATGAAGTGATTGTGTTAAAAAAGGCTTTAGTTTCTCACATTTTATGCAATCTTTTTGTTAAACCCACTGAATTAAAGCTGAAAGTCTGCAGTTCAACTGCATCTGAGTTGTTTCATTAAATTCAGTTAAAATTAATTGTGGTAATGTACAGAACCAAAATTAGAAAAAAGTTGTCTTCATCCAAATATTTATGGACCTAACTGTATATATGTTCTTGGACTATGTTCTTGGAAATGAATTGTTAGTGCCTCACCCTCATCTTGCTTGTCAATTATTATCTCATATTTATATGGCTCCAACATACTCCACTTTGCAAAGTCCATAGTCATGTCACTGTCACTCAGAGGGTCTCAAAACCCAAGGCCCCACCATAGTCATGTCTTTAACACAGTCTAAGGTCAATTTTTGGGGCCAAATAACCTAACTGCATCATTTGACAGTAAAACAGTCTTCGGGGAAAGCCAATCATCTATATGAATATTTTGGTAAATGGGAGAAAACCCATGCAAACATAGAGGAATGCACAAATACTAGCCACTGTTCAGCATGCTAGATACCACAATCTTTTGATAGATCTGTATCTAAATCATTTTCACCTCCTACTTCTTATTGATTTTTCTATGCAAAAGGTCCACCAATAAATCCCGCTGAATGTTAAACAGTAGGGGTTATTAAAAAAGTATTTCTGATGATTCATCACATTTTGATTATCTAATTATCTTCATGTAGATTTATCAGGATTAAGCAGTTATGAGACTAGGTAATCA
>NW_027320778.1:0-2693 GCF_032062135.1 Pyxicephalus adspersus | reverse complement strand
AAAAAAAAAAAACATCCATACTTATCTCTGTTATGCAGAATTTTGCCACTAAGTACCCTACTGGTAATTTTTGTCAACAACATAAAACAAACATCTATTAATTAAACCATCAGGAAAATTTACCTGCACTTCTCCCATACAATCTGCAACTAAATCACTCAAAAGTTATATTAATGAAAATGTATTATCTAAATAGAAAACAAAGTATGAAGAGTGTGCACATATAATACCTGGACAGTCCAAAAGTGGGCATTAGACTACATTGTTCTGCAAAAACCAAGCAATATATCTTACAGCCATGATTAGGGCACAACTGATCAATACAGTGAAAAACAAGCAAAAGAAAGACCTCCCTTTCCTTCTTTTCAATTAATAAGACAGGTGGGTGGACTGGGCGCAAAGGTCTCAAAATTCAAACTGGCAGCAGTTAAAGTTGCAGCATAAGTGCACTGACTTTTTAAAGTAAGACTGTGATAAAGCTTGACAATTCGATCCAAGCATATGACAAAGAATAGATAAGGTTTGCAGAGGTTTATTTTCATGATAATAAAAAGTCAAACTCATCAGCAGATACAATATTATAGCTGAAATCATACCAAAGTCTTGACACTTGCAAAAAGTCAAGCTTGGCCACACCTCCTAAACCCTACTGACTTTATTAACAGGTCAGCGAAGCCAAATATCACAAGAACAAATGGAAAGGTAAGGCAGAAGTCATCAACAAAGTCAAGCTTAAACATAACTGTAGTTGTCTGTTTATCTGATCAGTAAAAAATTATTTACAGATCATTTTTTCATGTTTAGTTTACATTAAAATATGTATTTTTATTATTATTATTATTATTATTATTATTATTAATAAACAGGATTTATTTAGCGCCAACATATTACGTAGCACTGTACAATACATATGGGTTGCAAATGACAGCCAGATACAGACAGTGACACAGGAGGAGGAGAGGACCCTGCCCAGAGGAGCTGACACTCTATACGGTGGGGAAAGCAGTACACATATTTTATGTATTTTTTATATTATATGCAGAGTTTGAGGTGCATAGGTTTGCAACAGTCATAATACTGATATATACCATTTATCTGTTCATAGAAAGTAATGGGTTTTATAAGGTCAGCTGAAATATCAGCTTTCCTTAGCAATACTCCTTACTTATTCTTACATTATGTATCATTTTATCATTCATGAATGATCTATTTTATAGATACTTTTTATGTATCTGCTCTTTCCTGTTTAAGTTCCACAAACCCATCAGTAAGGGTCTGAACCTTGAAATGAATTATACGTTAAGCCCTTTGGGATCCAGAGGTATTGTATATGTAAAATTCGATCCACTTTGCAGCTCATTAACAAACGGACATTTTGTGATATTATTATTATTATCTGGATATTAATGAGGTTTATATGTCCTGTGGATTGTTCTGGGATCATAACAGTACAAGATTTCAGCTGTTTTATGCACAGTTTCCTTGAAGGACTTTTAGATAAAAGGTAAAATAAACTGCGGAGTAACTGAGGGAGGAAAATGGGACACATTTATAGTGATTGAGGATTATGCACTGAAGTTTACGTAGAGGTTTCAGTTTTCAACTCAAAACAGTTATTTCTGCTCTGCACTGTCCACTAATTCTTAGCTAACACAGCACAAGTTTATTGCCTGTCATGCTTTTTGCAAGGTGGAAGTTTCTCTTTAGAATTCCTCTAGGAAGGATTTGAAGACTATGATAATTCTGCACTACTGGAAAATTCAACATTGGATCGGGTTTGGGCAACCACTAAGGGTTTGATGTACCAATGTGAAAAGCGGGGTAAAGTAAAGTTAACTTGTTTAATCTTCAAACAATCAATCATATGAAGAACAACAAATGTGTTTGTTTTATAGCCACAATCTCAATGTGGTTTTCATGGAAATGTTTTTTTTTTTCACAACTGTGTGCTGCCTCTGTAATGCCATAGAATGGATTAAGGGTTCGGACATAGTTAGGATCTGAGGTTTAGTATTTATACTGTAATTCTTCCTAGCTCTGGATAGAGTAAGGAAGGAATATGGCAAAGCTTAGAAAAGGTGACTCATGTAGAGATTTCCCGCTTGTCAAGTGACCAATGTATGGCTTAGATCAGCCTCTCTCTAAAATAGGAACAGTTGGGACTGCAATGTCAGATGAGACCAGAGAAAGAGAACCATGCACTTCATTGGTTGGAAAGTGAAGACCTTCCCATGGTTAGCTATGGACTGGACATTGGTCTCCCAATATACAGGAATGTAAATGTACAACATCCTGGTAAGGAATAGAATGGGCTTCTTTCTGTACACTGAATTGCTTTCATTGGTTTATTGATGAAAAAGGTTTTAATTAAGAGTTCCTTATTAGTGTTTACACTCACAGTAATCCAATCCTCTGCTAGATTGCTGATCTGGGTTTATTATTTGCTGAACCATCAGAAAGAACGATCACTCTGCTGTACATTGATATAAACATGCAGTCCATTGCCAGATATACAGTATTTACCGGGCCAGGCACCTGCTACAAGGTGCCACGTTATGTTCTGTCTCTATTTCCGAATCACCTAACACAGAGCATCGTAGATCTATTTTGTCTGGATGGTGATTGATAGCAGATCATTTACTAAATGAAGAAGCACAAAGGACATTCAAGAGAATTCCACAGACAAATAAAAA
>NW_027320777.1:0-2693 GCF_032062135.1 Pyxicephalus adspersus | reverse complement strand
TTGTTTAAAAGTCACACAGTTCCCAAACACTTTGCTCAAAGTATTTTCTCCTATTATTGTATAGAGGGCTGCACTGGTGTAAATGACAATTTGGTTTGGAATGTATGGGCACTTTCCCTCGAGCATCAGATATCCGGACTCAAAATTTGTCAGCATTGACTTTGATTGGAACTATCTGACCACCACAAAACACTGACATAGTTAAAAAACTTAAATCTTTAGGCAAGACTTTCAAATTACTAATTATACTTCCATATAACACTTTACCTACAATTTTTGCAGTAGGGACCAACCTAAAAGTATACTTTACACCAATCACTCTTTTAGAAGGACTACCAGGTTTGGACCTGTCCATGAATAAATACAGAAAAACAATTCAAATAAAAAAAATGTTTCATGTTGTCAACTCCACATATTTGTAACAACAGTGGTCCTCCAAAACTAAACACTGGGCAACGATCCTGAGGACCTCCCAGGCGAAGACTTGTAAATTGACAAATACTGTGCCACTCCATGAACATCATTGTCAGTGATAAAAGGGTGGTTGAAACCCAGAGGGTTATGCAAGTACTGGCAGTAGCTTTTGAAACCTGCATAGTTAAAAACTTACCAATTCCTGTTTGTAATAGTAATTGTATGTTTGTAACCTGCAAGCTAACAAGATTTTCATTAACGCTGTAATGGTGACACATAACACTCATGTAATTATTGAATCTCCAGATTTTCTCAAGATGTTCCCAAGCGCAGACAATAGGAGTCCTACGTTTTTTATTAGAACAAGCCCTTGCCTGGTCACTCTCTAAAATTCACTAACGCCCAGGATAATTATTGAGAATAAAAAGCATGACAGTAATAATAGACATTTTGTAATTGTAAGGTTAGTTATTTTCAGCTGTTGTTGTCACAACTGGAAGAAAACACACAACAAAATCTAGCAAATAATATATTACGCTACAAAGAAACTGCTGCCCACCCCCGTTCACAAACAGTTTTTTGGAAGGAAGATGAAGCATTTACATGGACTGATATAACGCTGATCAAGCAGGGCATTCACTTCTAAATGGCAAGATGAAAATAAATACATTGGATGACACAAGGATTCTTTGAACTAATTATTTGCCTTTCAATGCAATACCAATATGTTTTTGACCACTAAATTGAATTTTTATCAGACTTATGGTTAAGAACCTACCTAGTTTTTCATTGGTTGTGAGCTTTAAGCTCACATTTTCATTTTCCCGGCAGCGGAAAGCATGTATTACCACCTATATGGACATGAAAATGTATTCTACTTACCCACAGTCTTACAGTGCATTTTAATAATTTGTGACCAAAGACGCAACACTTAGATTTTAGTGGGCCCACCAGAGTATCTTCTGATTAGCTCAGACTGGTGGGCCCCGGACAGCTGCCTCTTTTGCTCTTTTTCTTAATGCAGCCCTACCTGACCCCAGGATTTTGTGGAAATCTAGTATACTATTGTGAACTGATATATAAACAATATGTATTATCAAATAAATATTCTGCCCCTTATTTATCACTTCATAATCAATCATAATACATTCCTGTTTTGTAAAATTCCAGAGGCTCTAAGTTTAGTCCTTCCACATATCAAGATGGAGTAATAAGTAGCCCATGATAGCTATGTTACATCTAGCAGTAAAAAATGCCTGGAATTGACAAGATATTGTTTCATTATGAGTTCTCCAACAAAAACTGAATCTGATAGGGAGAAGAGTATTGAAAAACTTATCATACATAAAAAAATAACAACATAATAAAAAGCAGTATTGAATTGATTAACTGATGTTTACAATCACAGCTGCATAAAAACATGTTCCAAAAACACTACGATACTGCTTTATACTAAATGTTTTTTTTTTTAGAAAGAAGATTTTATAAAGCTCCAATACATATTTCCTTAGCATCTGTGGACAATAGCATAAAAGGCAAGGAATTGGAGCTGGCCATGTAAATGAGGTTTGAGTCGAATGATGTTACCTTTAGTCTCTTTGATGAGAACAAAGTCTACCTGGCCACAATGAATGAATTTGTGAAGACTATGAAGAAGCCCATTTGCTAGCACTATCGTGCAGGACTTCAAATCTTGATTCAGAAGGGAAATGGAAATGGACAGTGACATGTACCCAAATAAAATTAACCATAGGGCTCCAAAAACGGAAGAGTCAGAAAAGGTCAGAAAAGAAGATTTGTTAATATTGTAAAGTAAAACCACACAGGCCTGGAGATTTACCTGTACTGGCTTTCTCACCTGTTTTAGAAAACTCCTCCTCCATAATCAGGTGAATCCGTACAAATCCTCTCTTGGGTTTCAAGTTCAGGAATGTTTACAGGTGGGAAGGTACTAATAACATTTATTTTTATCTATGGTAGACCCTGAGGCATTAGGAAGGGGTTTCAGATTTTATAACATAGAATAATACAAACAAAATACCTTGGCAATGTCCCCAGTGGTAATCTCTCCAACACCATGGGCATTATCGTTTTGTGAAACATATCTGTGCTTTCTCCTCTTCCTCCGGGCACCATTTTGCAGGCTATTTTTAACATTTCTAGTAGAAGAGGGTACTTGCCGAGGTAGGGACTTGGCTGGACAGAGGTTTATAGTGGAAGGGACTTGGCTGGACAGAGGTTAATAGTGGTAGGGACTTGGTGGGACAGAGGTTAATAGT
>NW_027320776.1:0-2695 GCF_032062135.1 Pyxicephalus adspersus | reverse complement strand
ATTGTTAGAACTGAGAATGAGGAAAACATTTGAAAAGAATGCCTTTAGCTAAGCTTACCAACCAAATGGTTAGAAGGATACATCACAAGATTTTAATTCAATATTTTATAGATAGCTAAATGAGAAAAAATGTCTCCTAAACAATTCTATACATTTTCCACTTAAATGTCAAGTAAAAACCAGCTGGAATGGATTACTAATGTCATCAGTCAGTATTGGCATTCTATATTCTGCGGTGGTCACTGCATTTGACAACCTGAGCACCACTCCATGAGGATAAAAACTTGTTGATTAGGGTATAAGTAAAACTAAGAGCCTTCATCAAGTGTTTGATGTGTTGACATAATTGGCAATTACTGCTGTACAATGTGAAAACTAAGACACTTCATTTACCACTCCATTTCCACTCAAGTTCAAGTGGAAGTGACACACACACATATAGAGAGAGATAACATTACTCTTAACATTACAGACAACTTAGTGTAGGATGTGTGATTGTGTCTGCGTGTCTTTATTTGGCCAAACATGGAAGTATCATGGCCCTGATTTTTTTTTGTATTGTCCTGCACATTTATTCATGCAGAAAGTTTGCTATGTAATTAGCAGATGGCTTTTCCGAATTGTGAGAAGTCTGTATCTTGTAAAAGCCTAAAGTGTATCTAAACCTAAAAACCTAAATTTAATTTATTGCAGCGTACTAGTCCCTAAATGTCCTGTCTACCTTTGTTTTTCAGATTTTTTTAAAATTTATTTTGACCTAATATTTTGCATGTTCATCCTGTCCTAGGGTAACAACACACACTCACATTGCAATTTATGGAGGAACAATGATGTCATAGTAGACCAGGGAGAATGTTAGGACCTCTGAACATTTTTTTCCCTTTCTCTTTCTCATTTACAAGAAAGGAAGGGGGATACTCTGTAGCCCCCAAAATAGAACACATTCAAAACGTTTACACTACCAAACTTTAACGCATACTATTGTGTTAAAAGATTAATAAAAATGTATCTACGTAGATCATCCAAAAAAATAAAAGTGCCTGCCCAATACAATATACAGGTAAGTCCCTAAGTAAATCTCATGGAGGCATGGAGCACACAAGACATCTGGAAGTGCCCTGTGGTATCTGCCATCAAGACATAAGAATCAGATCCTTATAGTCACACTGAGCTCGCCCACCATCTTTTTTCTTGTGGTGCATTAGACCGGGCCATCTTCTTCCATTTCTTCATAGTCCAGTTTTGATACTCACTTGTTCATTGTAAGTACTTTTGTGGGTGACTCATCTGATGGTATGCAAGCTCATTTTGAACAAGCTTTGATGTACTTTGTGTTCTGAAACCTTTCTCTTATGAATAGCATAATAGTTTCCGCAACATTTCGTAGCTCTTCTGTGAGTTAGGACCAGGTAGACTAGGCCACCTCTTCCCTTAATCAGTAATAATGAGCACTGAGTGCCCACGACCCTTATGATGGTTCACCAGTTGTCCTTCTTTAGACCACTGTTGGTAGGTACTAACTACTGCATACAAAGAACAAGATTTGCTATTTTGGAGATGTTCTGACCCATTTAGCCCGCTTTTACAATTTGGACCAAGATACCCTGGGTCAAAATCACACGTCACCCTAAAGAACTACCTGTTTATTTGTTTCATAATATATGCCACCATTAGCCATTTGCCAAAAATCAGTATTTATCACTAGTTTTCATATTTTGAATGGTCATTACACCACAAATTAGTAAGTAGCCATTTGTCATTGCCATCTTTTCCCTTGAAAGTGTTTATTTGTGTGAAAACTTGGAAAAACCCTGTACAAGTGTGTAAGGTCTTCATCATACATACATCTGTATGGTGTTTTATAACCCTGTTTTATAGAAAATAAAGTTTTAAAGAAAATAATCTAGCACATATATTAACTGCTACCAACACACGAACATGCTTTCATCATATTCTGATGGAGGTCACTGAAGTGTATATAGATTCATTTATCCAGGGCTGGATTTCCATCATTCTATGTGTAAAACTTTTAATGTTTCCTTTTAAAATTTCCTTGTATTAAACGTGACACATATGTAAATGAATGATCTTTTGTTGACGAAATCACTGTGTATCACAGTTTCCATTTTTTTGTTAATAAAATGTTTTCATATTTTATCCTTTGTTGTATCTGTGTTAATAATCTATTACAGCTAAATACTCTTTACATACGGTCTAACAATACTCCTCTACCTCCGTAACATTATATGTACCAAAAATCCATAAGAGATTTTATTATCTCTTATAATAACAATCTTGGCTGCATTAAAATATGAACAATATGTACAGCACTAAAACAAAGGCAAAGAAACCCAAAGAGTGATAATAATTATCATAGTGCTGCAATACCCAGGTGTAACACGCATTATGATCAGAAAACTGCGCTAATTACATACAGATTCCATTTCTGCTGAGGAAGATGAGAATTTTGCAGATAATAAATTAACGGTTATATTGAATTTGTGACGATCGCAACCCCCCAGTCTTATAGAACATGTTTTGGATTTGCACTTCTACCAAGGCGTGTAACACCTTCAGCTTGTATTGTAGAACAAGTATCACCCTTTCCCTATACAAAGGGTTTATTTTGTAAAGGGACAGAAATGATGGCATGCTGCAAATATTGTAAGAGAACTTCTGGAAAAGCACTAAACTG
>NW_027320775.1:0-2695 GCF_032062135.1 Pyxicephalus adspersus | reverse complement strand
ACAAAGTGGATTTGTCCCTGGAAGTTTTGGATACTAGTACTATTTGTTTTATGTAAACACCCAAATAATGCATGCAATCCAATATTTAATGAGTAAAATTAAGTTAAGCAACAACACAACATCTGTTCCTTTCTAAGAGTACCTGACCCTGCTTGTGAGCTTGGCAATCAATGTGGTTTGATGTTGTGCTTGGCAACCTGGACCTTAGAATGAGTATGGAACTCAGCTGGACAACTAATTGACAACCAGTTTGGACAGCAAGTGGAAGCATACTTTCCTAGTTAACCCCCTCCCCCCCCCAAACCAGTCCAGGTAAAATAGTAATACTGAAAATGCATATGTATTTCTATACATTTAAATGTGTTTTGACAAGTGAAATCACTAAATGTTCCTTGATACATCTATTATAACATCTTTGCCAAGAATACTTTTTGCAAATATTTGATTTCTTTAAAGCCAAACTAGAATGAAATTTGAATCAGATCCAAAATGCTTGGTCATATTTTTTTTTACATTGATATTTAGTATGTATACAGCTTGATAACAGTTTGCAGTGTTGCAGCCAAACAAAAAAAAATATCAAAACAACAAGTGCAACAAATGTTACAATAAATGAATCAATTTTGTGAATGAGTATAATGTAACAAAAAAAGTAGCACTTACCCTAAAAGAGATGAAGCATTAAAGATTCATTTGACCTGTAATGGACTATAGATGTGCACAGAACAGAGAGCAGGTGTGCGCTAATTAATTGCCATGACCTCACCAATGATAGAGCTTAACAGATCCTCCTGAATCGCGCAGCTGAAAACGAATCAGCTTAATTGGCATATTCTCGACCCCATTGCTCATTTGTCAAAGCAGAATTCTGGTTGGCAAGTGTAGGCGAGTGTAATAACACTCGGCTCTGGCTCCAGCTCTCGACAATACGCTTCGTATATCATATATTTACCCGCGGTGAGCTTACTTGATAAATCAGGGCTTATGGGCCTGATTTATTAAATCTCCCTAAAGCTGGGGAGGATACACTTTCATCAGTGAAGCTGGGTGATTAAGTAAACCTGGAATGGATTTCTTCAAAGTCATTTGCTAGCAAATGTTTTGAATCCTGAGCCAAATCCATACCTGGTTTGCTGGATCAGTGTGCATTTAAAGACATTGGGGTTCATTTACTAAAAGACGTCTCATGGCAAACCTATGTTATCTTTCTGCAAGAAATACCTTATTTAGTAATTGTGGTGAAAATTCACTTTGCAAAGAAAAGCTAGTTTTGCTGGCACCTGATTAGATAGCTGATGTCAGCAGAGCTTCACTTTGTTCACTAAGCTAAGTGAAATATATTTTGCAAAGATATAATTCATTTCTCCATGTGAGCAGCCTGCATTTCTCCAGTACATGAACCCCATTGTCTTCATCAAGAAAACAATAAAAAAAAGTCATGAACATCTTTTTGTCAACTATTAACATTAAACCTGTGTGGAACAAGAAATATCAATAGACATAGCATAGTTGTTACTATATTTTACGCTCATTGGTACTCTTTTAACTAAAGATTTATTTTTTTTTATGTGTAAATACCATTTTATACAATAACTATGAATGAATCATTTTTAACTCCCATTCAGGATTGCTTTTCTCCTTGCTTACATTGTTCACAGCTCTTTAGGAACTTTAATGTGTGCCCTATTTTGGGTTATGTACAAGAATGATGATGCAGGTAATAACAAATATTTCCTTGTGAAGGATGCAGATGTACCAGCCTACAGGTGTGCATGTTCAATGTATAATAGTTCCTAAAGATACATTATAGTTGCTGTAATTACAACCATGATTCAGAGATTCCAGAATGTAAAAATTCTCACAATAAATCTTGTAGCATAACACCATCCATCTCAGTGGTTTAATGGTTTTTCTCTGCAGAATAAAAAAAAAATGCTGTGGATGCTGAGAAATAAAAAAAGACTCATATTTTGTTCGACTGTATCACTCGATCACGTTTGATAGCTCAGACTGGGAAAGGTTTAAATACCCTGCTGGTTTTTGATACACAAAATTATCCCTCAATCCACTGGAGTGATTTGCAAAGGTACAGCTACATGCTGTGCTCAAGAACATGTGAGAAAAATATAGATAAGTAAAATCAGGCTTTTTTCTCGTGTTTCTTGCTTTTAGAAAAAAAAGTTTATTAAAAATAAACATGTTAACTAGGAGCCAGATGAGAAGCACAGATGCCGAAACCAATTTTCATGAGAAATTGTACCTTGGATAATAGTTGCAACTTGCAAGTACCTTTATTAACAGTCTAACTGTGTATGAAATGAATTTAGAAGGCGAAAGAGACTGAATATCCTAGAATTCAGCTACAGTGACAGTAAAGCTGGCCATGCACAAATAAGGATTGTGTACAACACAATTATTGTACATTTTCTTGAAACAAATTAACTCTGTATGGAGTGCTATCAGTCACAATGTAACCAAAGACTAGAAAAACAAATAAATTAGGCAGGAAAACTTTGGCTGATTCCCTGTTACTGTTTATTGATAGATCAGCGATAAACTGACTGGAGATTCATAGCTTCATGGACATGCATTAACTAGTGAAGACAGATAACAGACCAGAGAAGTTTTTAGAAGCATATTCATTTAAAAATGGACTGTTACATTCTATCCTGCATAAGTAAATAAGTACATGTAA
>NW_027320774.1:0-2695 GCF_032062135.1 Pyxicephalus adspersus | reverse complement strand
ATCCCTATTTAATGTACAGCGCTGCGTAATATGTTGGCGCTATATAAATCCTGTTTAATAATAATAATAATAATAATAATACCCCTCTGGACTCATGCACTTTGAAAATTGGGGGACCCATGACTGGCAGAGCCTTACAACCACAATCTGTCCTCAAATTACTTTTTGGGTTTGCCTTTTGAAACCATAAAGCCTTCAATTGGGAGGTCTCCAGACAGTCTTATCCAAAAGAAAAAAACACAACACAAACTTACTAAGTTTTACCCGAAAACAGAGAGGGGAGTTTATTCATGTGTTAATTATTTAAGTTACACAAAAAGAGTTCCATTAAAATTATCAAAGCTTTTTGACAAAGATTTAAACTACCTTAACACATTGGCCCTCCTTTTAGACAGACAGGTGTCTTCAACTGTCACTGTGCTGTGCTGTGCTAGGCTTTTGGTGTGCCCCGGAATCTTTAAGGAGGAATGAGTACATAATTTGGCAACTACACGTAATTGCAAATGTATGTAACTAAAACCTCTGTTTTTAGCCTAATACTTTTGTTGGGATCTGTTTTTCTTTGAAAATTAAAGTCACTTGTGCTTTTATTTATTTATATATATTTTTGGAATATCTTTCATTTTATTTGTGGTGGTAAGCCCTATATAAAAGACATATATAACAAAACCTGAATAGGTTGGAAAAATTGAATTCACATTTTTGTTCTTTGCACTATATCTTTTGAGATACAATCATTCTTGAAATTAGTCTAATTCAATACAAATAGCCCTAAAGGAACCCATTTACTTGTTTGTTTTTTCTATATATCTATTAGGTATATATCTATTAGGTATCTATTAGGTACTGTTCCCAAATTACCAAGGAACTGTTTTCTACTCGCTGAGCACAGAAGAACCTGCTGACATTGTAATATAAGTATCTCCTACTCTGTAACACACTTTCCAGCACAGTAATATTATGATGCATTTGTTAAATTTTTCTCACAGTGGATCGCATTGCAGTGGACAAAAGAAAAATGCAACAAATGTATCATAATATTACTGTGCTGGAAAGTAAGAGATACTTATATTACAATATCAGCAGGTTCTCCTGTGCTCAGCGAGCAGAAAACAGGTTCTTGGTAATTTGAAAACAGGACACAACAGTTCTACCATTTTTTTTAAGGCACTAGAGGTTAAATGGGGAGAAGTCCCTCCATTAAAAACCTCTAGTGCTCTCTAATTGGCTGAGGAAGGCTCCTCCTCTCAGAGTGAGTCATGCAGCTTGCGTTTATGAATAAATGCGGACGTGGGAAAAATCAGAGGATTTTTCCCAGGTTGCATGCATTCATGAGCAGCCAGCCATGAGACTCACACTGTGTTACTGGATAGAGAAACTCTATCTAGGAACACATAGTACAGGACTGCAACAGCATTCTGCCGAGCGGAGATGCTCCGCTCCCCTGATTGCTGTTGCTGCCCTTTAGTATGTGTTTCTGGATAGGGTTTCTCTATCCAGAAACAGGACTCCTGTGTTCTTGGATAGAGAAACTCTATCCAAGAACACATACAACAAGTAAAGGGCTGCAAGAGCAGTCAGCAACCTACTACTTTGTATGGAAAATGTGCTAGAAATATGAAGAATATAAAATAATAAATGTGGTTCCTAAATACAGCTCAGTGGTCAGTTAGATGCCACTTCACTACCCTTGACTGCCAGATCTTGAGTTTTTTTGACACCTGGTGACACAAAATCCTAACGTTTACTATGCACGTTGTAAACTAGCGGATCCGGGAGGGTGTGCTTGCGGGTTATCTGATGACAGGAAGAATTTATGTTCCTGTGTCCATATTCTTAGGCGCAGACCCTAAAGAGAGACTTTAGCTTCTACTCCTGTGCCTTTAAGGGGAAATCTGACATTAGTGCTCTCCCCAATATCAAAATATGAGTTAGAAAAAAAAATAAAAAAATGTCAGAGAGTGCTTGCCAATGTGCCGATTTATGCTACTACTAGTCAGGGACAGAGCTTGGGGCTTATAAGGACAGACAGAAGTTTACAAAAAAGGGGACAGACTGATAGCTGCAATTTGTAGTCGTTGCACATTCTTTTCATATTGTGCTTTTCAATCAAGTAAAATTAATTACAGTTATACATAAGAAATATTTCCCTATTGTTGCCAAAAATTTCCTTCATATTGTGACTATTACCAAAGTAAGAATATGGCACTCAATTGTTGCTAATAACATTTGCATGTATTAACTCCCACAAATTGTGCTATTTTTTAAATGCCCCCACCAGGTCAAAATAAGAAAAAAAGGGATGTAGACCTAACAAGAGACTGATGACTAATGAATCATCTATGCAAACTAAGCCCCTTGGATCTATATCCATAATTCACTAAGCTATGCGTAACAAGAAGGATGGCACCAACACCACCCCCAAGAACACCACCAGTAAAAGCAGACAGGAAGACACTTTGATATGTGTGTTTTCACAAGTTAGCAAGAGGCAGATCTCTCCCAGGCCAAGCTTTGACACTTGTGGACCAGATTTCTTTTTCATCATCTCAGTTACAGCAGAGAGATGAAGGCAGCAAAAATATACACTGGGGCCAGAGTAATGGTGCGTACACACTTCCAATTTTTATCGTTCCAATCGAACGACGAACGATCGATTGGGCAAAAAATCGTTCGTAAAAAAGTAACCAACGAC
>NW_027320773.1:0-2696 GCF_032062135.1 Pyxicephalus adspersus | reverse complement strand
TCTCGTCTGGACTACTGTAACCTCCTCCTCTCTGGTATTCCACTAACCCGACTCTCTCCTCTACAATCTATTATGAATGCTGCAGCCAGACTCATCTGTCTTTCCCACCTACCTATCCCCCTACCTACCTGATACACATCCTTCCCACCGCTCCTCTTCTGCTGCATCTCTTTGTAGTTCTCTTCATTGTCTTCCATTTCACCCTAAAATCAAACTCAAGCTCCTGTGCTTTGCCTTCAAATCCCTCCACAGTTCTTGCCCCACTTACCTTTCTGTTCTGATAGAAAAATACTCCCCCAGCCGCTCTAACCGCTCCTCCAATGACCTACTAATGACTTCCTCACTCATACCCTCATCACATGCACAGCTCCAAGACTTCTCTAGAGCTGCTCCAATTCTCTGGAATGGTCTTCCTCATCCTATTCGGCTTGCTACTACTTTCTGCTTATTTAAAAGAGCATTCAAAACTCATCCCTAATCTTCACAAAACTTTACCCTAATCCCTCACTGTTCAACCACCAATCCATATCCCCACCCTATTGCTACTCACCTCCTAGATTGTAAGTTCTTCTGGACAGGGTCCTCTCCTCTTTCTGTGCCGTTGTTTGTATCTGTCTGTCATTTGCAACCCCTGTTTATTGTACAGCACTGTGTATTATGTTGGCGCTATTCAAATACAGTTTGTTAATAGTTATAATGGAGGTGCACTTAGTTGCCTCTTTGTTTTTTCTCTACCAGCAAACAGCTTCCTAAGCTCTGTAAAAAGTTGTGATGTGTTCTATTGGGTTTTGCTGCTTTGGGACTTACCTAAAAGGCACCACCTAAAAGAAGCAGGCTTGTTATGGCTTATATCCTACTAACAAGTCACCGGGGAGCTCACACCAAATGAAGTGGTGTCCATAGAGAACCCAATCACACTAGTGAGAGTGTGAAAGTGATTTCCATGGGGGTTCGCTTATTAATTTTATGGCCAGTCTTAGGGAGGCTTTACTAGAAAGGGTTATCTAGGGACCACATGGTATTAGGAGAATGTATAGCACTGAATTTAATTAATTTAGCTCCAGGTAGCTGATTTATTGCTGCACTGGTCTTTATTATTAGCCTGAATGCACTAAAATAAGTAACCACCCTGTATAAAATGTGCATTTTTTTATACAAAGGATTGAAACAATATAACATTTCAGTTTCTAAATATTTTATTTGTGAAAAAAAAATTAGAACATTTAGTTTACTACCATAAATTCTCAAATATAAACTGAAAATACAGGAAAAATGTTCAGACTTGAGTATTAACCAAGAGCACAAAATGTGTCTGTCACTGCTAACAAGTAATCAATAGAAATGCCAATAAAGTGAATGTGAATAAATACATCCATAGTTTATTTTAAACACATTTATTTAAAAAGGGGAAAAAAAATAAATCACACGGGCTCAGATAGTTTTTTTTTATTTTTTTTACAGATTAAAGTATTTATATTATATAGTAATTTATTTTTTTGTACTTTTGAGCGTTCGGTCATTTGCTCCTAAATGAGCATTTGTGCACAGTTTTTGGTCACTAGTAGATGGTGTTGTGTCCTCATATGATGTTTGTTATAAAAAGGTTGTCTTTGCTCTGATCTGTCAAAACTTAAAGAAATGCAGTTCCAAGACATGCCACTAGGAGTGTCCTGAGTATAAACCAAGATTATGTTTTGGATTTTAAAGACAAAAACAAATCTCAGTAGATTGTAAACTCTTTGGGGCAGGGTCCTACCCTTCTTCTGTATCACTGTCTGTCAATGGCAATCCATATTTTAATGTACAGCGCTACATAATATGTTGGTGCTATATAAATCCTGTTTAATAATATTAGTTCTGAAGAATGTGGAAAGAAGCTTCAATAGTTAATAGGAATCACAAGTCAAAGCTACCAGTGAGCAAATGGGATCATTCAGCAAAATACAAATTTTGGAATACTTATATACCTATTAATAATAAACACATTAAAACAATATAAAGTAAATATCACAAAGGCATAAATAATATAAGCCCTCATACCTTACCATGTATACTTTGTACAACAGGAATGAGGGCTATAACCATTTAAGTTTATAATCTGTTCCCATAACTTTTTTGTCTTATATTAACCTCCCAACCGTTAAGCCCGTACTTTTTCGTATTAAAAAAAGTTGCAATTATCGATAACCCCGTACTTTTCTCACTCCCCACTTACCTGGTCCCGCTGTGCTCATCCAGCGTCGGGTCCGTGTTCCAGCTTCGTCCTCCAGCGTCGATATCCCTCTCCAGCGTCGGGTGCCGTCTCCTGGTCCCGCTGATTGTCCCGCGTCGTTCTCCTTCCAGCGCCGGGTGCTCTCTGAAACAAGAAGCCGGCCAGCGGAGCGTGCGTGCGTGCGTGCGCGATGACGTCGGCGCGTGTGCGGGAAATTCAAATTGAAACTCATTCATTCATTTTGTATTGGATTGGATACAGGAGTTTGTATTCAATCCAATACATAATGAGAGTTTGAATTTTGTTCTCATTTTGTATTGGATTGAATACAAAGTCCTGTATCCAATCCAATACAAAATAATAGAAAATATATTTATGTGGTTTTGTCTATAGCTATGTGACGGACACTAGGGAGGTGTTTTAGAAAAATATATTACTATACAGTATACCGAATTATCGCATTTTCAGTATTTTTCATTTATTT
>NW_027320772.1:0-2698 GCF_032062135.1 Pyxicephalus adspersus | reverse complement strand
GTGATCAGAAGGGGAATAATCTTTTAGAATCTTTTTTTTCTAGATTTTCCTCCTTTAAAATTGGGTGCGTCTTATATGCCGGAGCGTCTTATACGCCGAAAAATACGGTATTTTATTGCAGCTTTGCAGGCCTTAGATGTGGTTTTTGTCTTTCATTTTTGTGCCTGGTGATACTGCCGGTTACACACCTTCTGTCCTAAAGGAACAATGCTCACTCTCTGCACTGTCTCTAGAAAGATGGTTGTCACCATAGCACAGAATACCTCCCACTTTCCACTTCTGTTACCTCTACTGCTTCTTCAATAGGATTACTAACAGAAAGATAGTTGTATGCAGGAAACAATTCCTGTAAAAGCATTTATTAGGAAGGCACTTTGCTCCTGCACTCATCCTTACATTGAGACATTAGTATGCATGTACTTGACTTAACTCCAACTGACATATAAGAATGTTACAGGTTCATTTAATTCTAAAACAAGTTTTCAGACTTTTTAATTCTGCACTTTTTACATAAATAATATTAGGTAATTCTGTTATGAAAGTCCTTGTTTGGGAACCTCCTGTGATGAGGTGACCACTCTCATCCAATCACACTTACGCTGATTACGATTACATCGGGTTCATTGGTGGTCAGTAAGTGTAAATGTTCCTATTATATTGGTGATCAGTTTGCCTTCTTCTATTGCTTTGGTGGTCAGTGTAAAATCCCCTGTTTTATAGGTGGTGTAAGTAGTGTAAAATACCTTGGTATAGTGCCCATTACACTGGTGGTCATTGTATATTCACCAGTTACATTCCTGGTCAGTGTAAAATGCCCCTAACTTACAATGTTGTTCAGTGTTGAAAATCTACATTAAATTGGTGCTCAGGGTAGAAATCCCCTGTATTGGTGGTCACTACTGAATTCCCCATTCCATGGGTGGTCAGAGAAGAAAGTCTCCTTTACATTGGTGCTTAGTGTAGAATCCCCTATTATTTTGGTTGTCATTGTAGAATTTCCTTTACATGGATGGTCAGTTTAGAAAGCCTACCTTACATTGGTGCTTTCTGAAGAATCACCAATTACATTGGTGGTTAGTGTAAATATCTTTGATATAGTGCCTATTACATTAGTAGTCATTGTAAATTCTCCTTTTACATGGGTGGTCAGTGTATAATCACCCCTTACATTGCTGGTCAATGCATAATTTTTCACAGTGTGTAGAAAGACTCCCTTACATTGGTAATTCTGTGTGGACGCCCCCTATTAATTTTTTGGTCTGTGAATCATACTGATAACCAGTGTACCTTGCGGATTTGCAGATTCTACAGTTCCACATCTTAAGGGTTTTTTTGCACTCCACTGACCAGAAATGAAAGTATTCCTCACAGCTTTACACTGTGCATTATAATATAGAAAATCAATGCTCCCCTCCAAGCTCCCTGACTTCATTCTGTTTTATTTTAATAAAATGATCCTTTAGTTTTGTGTGTGTCTGCAAGATTCGCATTCATAGCATAGTAATTAAGTGGCATTTTGTGGGTCCAAAGATTGTGGACTGTGAACAGTTTATATTGGTTGTAGACAACCTTGTAGATGTAGAGATAACCAAGCAAAGTCAAAACAAATATCACAATAAATTATAAATGAATCCTACTCTATTTGCTACAGCCTTGTTGGCTGGTCCAAGTTGTACCCTGGCTGAGTTATGTCCAGGCTGGTTTGTCGGTGTTCTGTGCTGGATGGTTGGACTCTTAGCGGGCTGGGTTCATTCTATAAGATGATGTGATGATGAAGTGATGCAACATTCTCCGCTGTACTGTCTGCACATGTGTTTCACCACTGTACACCTCCTGCACACTGCTCCACCCTTCTGCACACCTGTTCCATTCCCTATACTCCAGGTACATCTGTTTCATGGTTGTACATCCCCCCTTATATATCTCCTATATCACTGTACCCCATACATCCCTGCTGGAATTTCCACTGAATAAACTCCTGCATCTTCCTAATCAAGAAAACCCAAGACATGACTCCACAAAAAAGATTGGGAGGAGATGGTGGTGCCTGTGTGTGAAGACAGGTGAGTGCAATAAAAAATTGAATTTAGGTAAATGAGGTTTTTTTTTTTTTGCAGAAGGAACATAGCATGTCCCTTCTTAAATAAAGGACTTGTCTGGTTCCTGTTTTTTTAGTTTTTAGGTATAGTTTTCACTTACTTCTTCACTTCTTCACTGTGCTAAAACGATTCTGTCAGTTTAACCTCTTTAGCGTCACAAATGACAAATGTGAATTTGATAACTGGGCTTTGCAGGGGTAATAGACTACAATCACTCATGGTCATGGAACACATATGTGTTGCTATTTGGCTATATTTATCCTTCATACCTGGGAGAACCTCACAACAAGCACAAGAAGATAGGGATCAACAAGGAGGAGCAATTAATCGGGATTGTATAAGGTTAGCCTTGGGTGACATCCAGCAGAACACCACCTGTGCTTGGAAATTATTCCAGATTGGGTTGGTAAAGGGTTGTTATATGACATGACTTCTTTACCTGCTGCTAGAGATCACTGGTATTAAGCTACATACACACTTCCAATTATTATCGTTGGAAAACGAACGACGAACGTTCATGCACGATATATATGAACGATCGTATAGCACCGATCCTGCACATAGAGTTAACGACACGATCGTTCGTAGATATTGTACAC